>NW_027311924.1:0-300000 GCF_040954645.1 Diabrotica undecimpunctata | reverse complement strand
TTATCTTTTATCTTAGAATAAAGATTATTAATTGTTAGGGCTGATCTACAAGCTACATTAAGTTTAATGTTGTTATTATTATTGCCAAAGCTATTTTCAACACTTTTCAGAATCCTTGTTAACCCCGGAGTGATATCTCTGAAATATGGTAATGAAAAATATTTGTTTATAGGAGTATCAGAGACTGGGTTCCCACTTAAGACATCAGGATCAGCATTGTTAGTCGCGAAGAAAGGTGAAATATCTTCGTCATGGATAGTATTAAACAAAATCTTATTAACTAATGGTGTTGGATAAGCGTTTGAAATAAAAAGTTTCTGTAGGATTTGTAGGTTTTTTGTATGAAATGAAGGATCTGATAGTTTTGTTACTCTATTTTTCATCTGTTTGATTAAGTTGACTTTGGTAGAATTATTATGGTATGAGTTGTAGTTAAGGTATCTACCAGAATGGGTCGGTTTTTGATACCAATCTATTTTGATGTTGTTGGTTTCCCTGATCATCCTTATGTCGAGAAAGGGGACGGACCAATTACCATCTTCCCTCTCTATAGTGAACTGGATGTAGGGGTCATAACCATTAAAAGTGTCTAATAGTTCATTTACCTTGTCATTGGGTATAGCCAAAATGATATCATCAACATATTTTTTAATAAATGGAATATTAAAGGATAGTAAAGGAATGACTGAGTCTAATACATAATCCATAACGTAAGTTGCAATGATAGGAGAAATCTTAGCTCCCATAGGAGTACCGAAAGTTTGTTGATAGAATTTATCATTAAATGAGAAGTAAGTGTTGTTAAAGAGAAATTCGACGATGCTGATGAATCTGTCGTAAGACATGGAACAACAACCTCTAATACGGTCCCAGTTGATCTCTATTGATGTCAAACATATTCCTAGATGAACATTGCTGAATAAGGATACAACGTCAAGGCTAACGAGGACATAATTTGATGGAAGTATGTAGCCATTATATTTATTTACCATCTCAAAAGAATCTTTAATGTAATATTGACTTTCATAATTATATGCATTAGTAAGTATGTCTGTAACAAAAGCTGAGATATTTTCAGTGGGTGTTCCAATGGAAGCTACTATGGGACGAACCGATAGTGTTGGTTTGTGGATTTTTGGCAAAGCATAAAACTTTGCAATGTTCCCATTATATGTTGTTAGTTTTTTCTTTGTGTTACGGTCAATCTCATTGGAAGAGGCTAAGGATGCGATTAATGTATTGCATTTCCTTTGCAGAGAAGAAGTGGGATTGGATGTAAGTGAAACATAAGATCTATCATTATCTATAAGAGAAGAACACAGTTGTAAGTAGTGAGTTCTTTCTAAGATGACTGTAACATTACCTTTGTCTGCTTTTGTCACTAAGAGCTCAGGATTGTATTTAAGAAATTTTTTAGTTTTAGTATATAAGTTATGAAAAAAAGTATTAGATGATTTAGAAGTATTCAAAATGTGATTAGTGATAATGTTGGTGGTTCTTGATCGGATTAAGTTTTGTTCTAATTCAGATGGCAATGAAGAAATTATGTATTCTAAGTCTGCTAAAAGTGTTTTTACTTGAAAATCTTTTCCTAACTTTGGTTCGATGCTAAATTTATTTCCTAATGCCAAGAAACCTAGAATATCATCAGGAATAGTTGTGGTAGATAAATTTTTAATCCATTTTGGATCAGTTTTAAGAACAGATTTACAACAGGACTGATATAGTGAGTTAATTTTTTTGATATTGTCTGATTTAATTGAATAAAATATTTTATTATATCTAATAGATTGAATATGTGAAAATTGCATCCAATCATATTGTAACAAAAATATGGAATTGTAATATAAATTGTGCTAGGGGAGTCTGGGTGACGCTATCCAGTGTAGCAAAAGGGTAAACTCTAAAATGTACCTTGATACACCAACGAACTAATATGTGGAATAACAGAAGATGGAAGGGATTAGATAGAAATAAATTATGTAGAAGAAATAAATAAAGAGTAAATATGAATTTTAAATTATAGCAGAATTAAGTGTTGGCTAGCGACTATGCAGGAGAATGACCACTTGACACTCAAAGAAGGATTCGGCCAATTTGCATGCCCTACAGAGACCGTAAGATATAAGAACTAATGACAAGAAAACCACCAAGAAATAAACAGATGAAAAGTAAAAGTTGCTCTAGTGAATACTTGGGCGCCAGGAAGTTAAATGTTTTCTTCCGAGATATCTTGTATTGCTGAAATATAAAAGATAGGTACTAATTGAAATATTAAATTTTAACCACACCTTTAATAATTACCAAACTTAGGTACAAACTATTTTAAATGCTTATTCTAAACCACCACCTCTTATGTACAGTTAACTATAGCTATATTTACAGTAAAATCCCTGAATAATTATAAAACAATTTACCCCTGAGATACCCCTTAAAAATTTCAAATTGTGACAAAAGTTAGATCCAATAATAATGTATAAATAATAAATATAATTATATACTACTCACTAATAGTTTAGTTTTCGTTTAAAAATTGTTTAGGGTTTTAAGTAAAAATTCTCAGGATATGTGTGCACACAATAACCTAACAAAGAGAAATTCAAGGGAGAGTTATAACCTCATACCTTGGTAAACAATAAATAAATAAATTAAATTACAATGATAAAATGTTTTTTTTTAGAAAAAATTGAAGATGTTTATTATTAAGGATAGTTTTCTTTTATTAAAAATTGAACCAAAAGTTAAAACCTTGAAGAGGACATAAAAAAATTATTTAAAGTAATTGAATGATAAAAAAAATAAGTCAGTTCTTCCTGCCGGTTTCCCTCGAAGATGATCCGGTGGAGAACTGGACTCAGGTGGTAACAAGATACCAAACCTGTATTCCCTGGATCAGGTACTATTGGACAAATACGTCACTTTGAACTGCTTCTTAATTTCCCATAAAAAAACCAACTTGAAACTCCTTCCCCTTATCTTTATTAAGTATAACCCCAACTAAAAAAATAATTCTTCCCCTGACTTGTAACTGGATTCTTGTGTAGGCTAAAAAAACAGTTGTGTTACTCCAAGTCCTTTGTTCATACCAGAAAGTAAAGAAAAACCAAGAAAGGTCAACAAGTTGCTTTAAATCGAAATAAAAACTATATTGTTTTTCTGTAAAAAATAACCTTGGGATGGTATGACAATGTTTTATAGGATATATTAAATAGATGAAATTGAAATACATAATTGTTTACTTTAACTCTTGAAAGGAAATAAAAATTTGAGATAGATATAGAATCTAATACTTATAATTTATTTAGGTATAAAACTTTTCCTTAATGAAATAAGGTGAAATATAACATGTATCAAATATATGAAATACCTATCAAAGACGAAATTAAAATAGGTCTGAATTTTACTAACAATGGCGGATGATATAAAGGATTTTTCCTTATAATTTATTTGTAATTTTATCTTACCGGCTAGGGTGATCCAACTGAAAATATCCTCGTACAAAACAACAAAATAACTCAAATGGTTTCTTCTAAAATAACAGCTCTTCACATAAAATAAACTTAAACCAAATTCGGGAAAAAAAGTGGCACTTCCCCAGCCGCCTTGAACAAACGATGTTCACTCAACGAGATTCCAGCAACAAGTGATTTAACAAGCTGTCGGTTGAATGTATTTTCATAATTTCACCGCTGAGGGCGCAGTTTAATGCCAACATCAGAAAATAAAATTTACTGGGAGTTATTTAAATATTTAGTTTAAGAATATTTCAATATGAATTTAGTTTAGAATTAAATTAAAAGATTTCAGTCACAAAAAGAAGGTAAACGATTATTTAAGTAACGGACTCGTTACATTCCCCTCTTACTTGGAGAAAAAAAATTTTTAAGTGAAAAAAAATTTTTTTTTCTTTTTACTTGACTGATGGGTTAGATGTAGGTTAACCAATACTTTAACCATATGTGGAGCAATCAAGAATCGAGAAGAAAAAATAAACTTATATATAAAAATTATAGCCATGGCAACAATTTGCCAAGTACAGCTATAAACTATAATAACTCACTAAAATACTTCCAACACAATCTACATCGATTCACACGATTATCATTAACCACAGATTATGAGTGATGTAGAAATAAAGATATGGTTTCATCTAAAGAGACCCACATGTAACTAAGTACAAAGTCACATACTATCTAGAGTAATATTAAAGTAGAGTAAAGCTTTAACATAGCATAGTATAGACTAGTACTACAAATACTCAATGTAAATAATCCAAAATAATGTGAAATCGGACCCTGGTTCCAAAATTGACTCATCAATGGACAACAGATTTATAGAAGAGCATATCCAAGGAATAATCAATCAGGCAAATGGGTGGACCGATACACAATAATAAGTAATAATAAAAGTACCAACGTACTTATATAAAACAATATAAGTAACAATAAAAAATACCAAATGTATAGACAACAATATGTGTCGAATTGGATGGTAAATCCAAAATTGACCATACAGTGGACAACAGATTTATAAAGTAGCATATCCAAAGATAATCAATCAGGCAAATAATGACCCAATTCACACTATAACCAACTAAACCAAATAGGGTAGGTCCACATATACCCACATCCGGTAATATGTGCCTAGCCTAAAAATTCATCAAATAAATTATTGGATCAAAATGTGGGACTAACGGCTTAAACAAAAGGACAGCCATAAAATCGATTCCATCCTGATGATCTGCATCAGTACATTTGGGATCCAAAATAAAGACCAAAAATAAAAACTAGAAAAAACAACAAAATTAACTTATGCTGATACTCGATAACTATAGCAGGTAGCTACAACAAATTTATAAGAATACCTAGCATAAGAGCACTAAAAAGAGTTTAATGTGCCAGTAACTCTAACAACCATAGCAAAATAGTAAGAGTTAAGGTAGGAGTAATAACAAAACAGAACATCAAGAACGAGTAGACCAATTTCTGAAGAAACTGCAGATTTATAATTCGTTCTGATATTAATAAAAGAGAACAGGATAATTCCTAGTTCAATATACCAAAATATAGATAAGTGCCTAAGGAAAGAAGTGAAAATAACTATAAATGGTCATTTGTCGCCAAAATCTGAAATACTATCCATAACTGTACTCTAAACATGCTAGCTGTAAAGGGAATATGTCATGGATTGAGTAAACTATATAAGTAAGAATAATAAATCAGCTAAGGAACAATTCTTATATTAGACCAAAGTCTGAAAATATTAAGGATTAAAGCTAAATGTTCAAATCCTAATTAACATTCAACAATAATTTACTGTCTATGGAAGACATTCTACTGCCTAGATAACTGTACAACTTGTCATGAAAATGGTGAATTCCGAAATTCATTGAACAACTGGGGCCAACAATTGAACTAAAACTTCGAACCCACGTATTCATTCACCTATACACAGGCAGAATAGTCTATATAATATAGGAGTGTCCTAAAATTATGCATAATGATTGTCTATATAAATTCCTAATGACATAAAAAAAAACCATCCCACATAGCACATTCAGATACATGTTCCTATATAACTTGATCATGACCAATAAACGGAATCAAATCCATAAAAAAAATTACAACATTCTTTCCAACCTGGCAAAACAAGTAAGCAAAATGGGAACATAGGTTATACAACACATAAACATATAGCACAGTATAGCAGCATTACAACATTTAGTTCCATACCAGTGCAACATCTAATATAAGTAAACACTCTAATGGCCTCAATAATTTTAACTAATTATAAACAGATACTAATCAAAGTATAAGCTGTAGATATATCAAATCTGGTGATTAATAACAAAAATCTAGGGCGCAGTTTAATGCCAACATCAGAAAATAAAATTTACTGGGAGTTATTTAAATATTTAGTTTAAGAATATTTCAATATGAATTTAGTTTAGAATTAAATTAAAAGATTCCAGTCACAAAAAGAAGGTAAACGATTATTTAAGTAACGGACTCGTTACAATATTCCGAGGTTGATCTAATGATTTCGGTTTTTTGTTCAGTGAGTGATTTTTCTAACTGTTTGAGAACTCTATGATTGGTTGCAATCTCAACATTTAAAAGTTTGCTATCTAACCTGATAATTTGTTGACATCCCTGCAATTGCCAGAAACCATTTCTGTGAATATAGTTTTGGACAGAGGAGGTGGCATGAACAATGTGTTTTGGTGTTATACCTTTAGAACGACATGACAATAAAAAAAGTCTCCGATTCCTTTCTTTTGCTAGTCTTACATTAGTTTTTTGGTAATCCTTGAGCAACCTCAACGCCTCAGCACCATAATTAACCCGTATGTTGTTATAGAACCCCATGTTTCTCTAAAAAGAAAAGAAATTTAATCTTTGCAGATTAGTTAAATAGTAAACTCTTAAATATTGGGGAAATCTGCAAGAAATACTCTAATGTGTATCAATTGTTTCGCCGAACGTTTTCGCCAAAGAGAAATAATTTGGCTTCTTCAGGGCTGAAAGAGAATAAATTATAATTAGCTACCATATATTATCTATTAAAACATTATTGATCTTACCGTAACTTAGAATTGTAGAGTTAGAATATTAAAAAACTTTGCTAGTAACATAGTGGTGTTTTTTGTTACTATGTGCAAAAAAAAGTTTTTTATAAGGATTGAAATGTATGGTAGCTTCGAACTTGACACGTAAAGGCTTACCCAAGGTTGATCGAAAAACCCAATGCAACTACATTTAAAAGGAGGTAATTCTTTGAAATGTCGGCAATAACTAAATTTTTGATTTTTTTTTTATATATATATATCTATAAACTTTGTGTTATAAAATTGTTAAATAAAAATGTTTAAAAACATAAAACCTGTATGTTACAATTAATTGCAAAAAGTTCAAAACAAACAAATTTAAAATATATTACAAATTAGTCCAAAATTTGTTAAAACCCTTGGAAAATTAAAACATACAAGAATACAATTTCAAAAACTAAAACAAGCCTAAAATATACTACAAAGTAAACCTTCAAATACACCTAAAATATAATACTACAAAGAACAAGGTTTGTAGCACAGGCATTACAACTTTGGGTTGTATAGAACCTTTGTAGAACCTGACATAAAATTCATTAAGGTAGCATACCGTACGTGGATAGAGCATTTCATCAGGCAAGAGGTAGGTGCAACAGTCGGAAAGGTTTTTAACAGTAGAGGGCTGATGGGACAATAAACCAGAAGAAGACCCAAGACTTAGTTATCAAGACAATTTAGAGGATGATTTAAAATCTATTGGAGTTAGAATCTAAAGAAGAGTTGGTAGACACAGGGGTGAATGGAGGATTGTCCTAAAGAATTCTGATATATTTTAAGTTTTATGCTGTAATTTTATCTCTGAAATATAATGAATTAGAATATCACTGTATTTATCATTGAACTATAAACCACTAATAAAAAAATGCATCTTTGTACTACTTAAAATTGCAAATGTGAAATACAACTAACAATAAAAAGTTAATATTTTTGTGGTGGTGAGAACCACTTCTCAGTCTAAAGTACATTATTTGCCACAATACCTATTTTGTTTAGTACAAAATAAGGGTTTAAAGGATAAAAACACATTTTTAACAACTAGCTGTTATTTTTTTAAACTAACCAGTAACAAACTTAATAAAATGATTTAAGTAAAATGTTTGTAAAACATTTAAATTATTTTGCCAATCATCATCTTTTGAAATTCTAACTATTAAATGATCATTGGGGACCCAAATAATTAAATAACACATATCTCTGTTGGTTATGTGTAACTCTCCTTGTATTTGGTGGTAGTATGCATGATCCTCATTGACTACTAAATTTCCATTTTCATAAAAAACTATGTATTTTTTCTCATCATTTAGAGCTTCTTTAAGGCTTTGCTCCTTCCTATATTTAAAAGGACATTTTGCTTCAATAATGCACCTCTCACTGACATATCCATCTGGGCTTGTTCCCAAAAATCCATTTTCATGAAGAAAAAATCCTGCTGGTTCAATATCTAAACCAGTGACTTCAGAAAATTTACTTAAGGCGCACCTTTCATTTTCTCTGCCCCACTGGATAGCTTGAACACCATTTAGGTCATACCCCTCAAGTAAATTTGTAAAGAGAGACTTTGGATATTTGCCCCTATTACATGCAGCAATGACTGGACCAAATTTGCTGCTTGTCGGTCTATACTTTCTTGCTATCAGCCAATTTTGGTTGTATGCCTGTCCAATTGTCATATCATGAACACTGCGTATAAGTGACTGTGTCACCCTACATTCCTTCAGGAAAAACTCTTCTTTGTCTGACGCATTCATGTAGCTTTCCGAAAACAAAATAGTTTCAATGCTTGGTAACAAGTTTGCTTCCGGTAAAGGTTCAGGCATTAGTAACCAAGCAAATCCACTGGGATTTGCATGACCCAACCCTTCTTTAAAATTTTCAATTTCCTCCTGATTTGCTGTCCTCTGTACTGCCACATAATTCGATCTTTTAGGTTTATAGATATCTCTGATTTTGGTTACAGTTTATATGTCAACAGCTTTCCTTTTGTTCCATGCACAGGCCTTATCAGTAATACTAATATTATGGTGAGCATGTAAACATAATGCTGCCATATGATGACACACTACCTGACCTCTCGGACAACTGCATTTAGCATCTACAATGCCATCATCGTAGTCTATGGAAACCTGAAAAAAATAATGATACTTTAATTTAAACTAATTAATTAATAATATTAATTATTTAAAAATTAATTAATAATACTAATTTAAACTGTCAAAAGAATTCCACATTAAATCTTGAAAACAGATTAGTTTGTTAATAAATTCTCAAACAGAAGACAAGTGAATACAAAATTACACTCCAGGTAATTGTACTGGGATACTGTGTCAAACTTTGCTGATATAAGAAGCTTCAAAACTGTTTATATTAGTTTTATAAGGAGTAAGCTAGAGTATAGAGTACTGATTTGGTCACCAATCTATTTGAATGCATGCTCAGCTATTGAAGCTGTTCAGAGTAAGAGATTAAAATACATGCACTATAAAGTGTATGGTTTTTATCCTGAAAGGGTGTTTTTCACATACAATGCTGCTACAAATAATGAAGTTTGATACTCTAGCTTACCATCAACAGGTGAGTGATTTTACAGTGCTGTATAACATTTTTCAAAATTCACTAGACTCCCCAAAATTATTATCTAAAATTTATTTTGTTGTACCAGAGAAGACTACATGTTCCAGTTGAACATTCTATAACTCAAGAGGTAGAACAAACATTTCTGATATGTCTCCTATGAACCGAATCTGTAGCACCTTTGAAAAATGTTTTCAATGATATGATCTAAATTTTGATCGTCTACGTTACTTTACAGAGATTTAAAATAAATTATGATATACTGCATCATTAATTTCTGCCATTTTATAGTTATGTTTTTTATTTGTATTTTTTTAATATGTTGCTATAGGCTTAATTCTAAGAGAAGCTGTTACTATACTACTTTTTTTTAAATGTTCCTGTGATTGCGTGCAAACCCATTGGATTAAAGATTATTATTAATATATTATTAAAATTCTTATATTTTAAATTTAATATTGGAAAATAATTACCTCTACAGAATAATTTTTGTTTTTCATGCTGGCTCTGACTTCTCCTTTCAGTAGGGCTGGAGGTCCCTTAAGCTAGCGGGGACACATGAGCGGAATCGAATTTAACCTACGTAATATTTTTTCACCAATTTTTCACTAATTTATTACCACCCTAATAATTTTTCACCACCAAACCCCCCTTAATGGGAGCGATTCTGCTGGCTTAAGGTTCAAGCTAGCAGAATTCAAAAAAAAACTTTTTGTTGATGGCATATTTTTTCACCAATTTTTCACTAATTTATTACCACCCTAATAATTTTTCACCACCAACCCACCCTTAATGGGAGCGATTCTGCTGGCTTAAGGTTCAAGCTAGCAGAATTCAAAAAAAAACTTTTTGTTGATGGCATATTTTTTCACCAATTTTTCACTAATTTATTACCACCCTAATAATTTTCCACCACCAACCCACCCTTAATGGGAGCGATTCTGCTGGCTTAAGGTTCAAGCTAGCAGAATTCAGAAAAAAAACTTTTTGTTGATGGCATATTTTTTCACTAATTTTTCACTAATTTATTACCACCCTAATAATTTTTCACCACCAAACCACCCTTAATGGGAGCGATTCTGCTGGCTTAAGGTTTAAGCTAGCAGAATTAAAAAAAAAACTTTTTGTTGATGGCATATTTTTTCACCCATTTTTCACTAATTTATTACCACCCTAATAATTTTTCACCACCAAACCACCCTTAATGGGAGCGATTCTGCTGGCTTAAGGTTTAAGCTAGCATAATTAAAAAAAATATTTATGATATATCACAGTGTTCTGCTAGGTTTTTACGAATTTATTACAACTTTAGTAATTTTTCACCCCTTACTACCCCTTTAACAAAAATTAAATAAATTTGTTTTTTCAAAAATACTTCAATACATTTACACGATGTGTGTGTGCGAGTGTGTGTGTGTGTGTGTGGGTGTGTGTGAAAAACACTTCTGTTGTAATAATTGGTATATTTAATTAAAAATTACTACTTACCTATTACTTACTAAAAGTACTACAAATTTCACTGAAGATGGACTGATAAGTCCGAAAACGTTTTGAACTTAATCCTTTTAAAATTTAATTAAATATACCAATCACAACAGTGTTTTACTTCAATGTTCGAGTTTTTTAACTATATGATATACAGCCAACTCACGGGAATGATCCCTTTTTAAGTTGTAAAATTTTGTTAAAAAATAGGCAATGTACAAAACAACAATGTTGCAATGTTTAGCATATAAAAAAGTTGGTGAAGTTGGTGTTTGTGTAAATTCTAGCATTTAAAGATGTAAACTAATTTAATTATTTGAATTTCTAGTATTTATGGGAATTATCTTCCACACTGACACATACGGATTTCAAGATTGGAGGGTTATTGGAAAACAGATCCACTATTCAACTTAAAATCTTTTTGCAGAACATCGGAAGAGATCTTTTTCTTATAATTTTAAGGTGCTTCATCTTCATCCATAATCAAATGGGACCACATGTTATTCCTGAAGATCGGTTTTATAGAATAAGAACAGTTATAGACTTTTTAATAATAAAATGACTGCTCTGCGTTATCCAGCAAAAGAAATATTGCTAGATGAATCGATGGTACCGTGGAAAGTTAGACTTAGTTTTAAACAATATACTAAACAAAAGACATAAAAGACGATATCAAGGTTAGAATTAAGTAAATTAATTTATAAAAAAGCAAAGAAAGACGGAATATCGCACGCGAACATTTACCTATAAATAATTGCTAATAAATCGGACAAACGCGAAACGAAAACGAAAAGATGCACAGTATGTCCTATCCTAAAAATAAGAAAAAACCCAATTTATGAGTGTGTGGATTGTGCCGAGAAACCAGATCTCTCCGTGGGCGATTCTTTCAAACATTTCCATAAACAAAATAAATAAGTTAATATTTTTTTGTAATAACCTTTAATTTTTTCCTATATTCAACTGACAATGAATGAAAAATCGACAAAGAATTAAAATACAAATATCTTTAAATTTTTAAAATGCTGCTAATATAAATTTATTTTACTACGCAAATAATCAAATCAGCTGTTCTGACCAACCGGTAATTTCGGTCTCATTTGAATATACCTACTTAAAATATTTATCCTAAAATGTTTTCCAATATAAATTCTTTATGTTATACACCTAATCTTAAAATTATGTTTTGACCAATCGTTAATACTCTTCTTATTTAAATAATATTAAAATATTAAATACCTAAATTATTTTTCAAATTTTCATCTACCTAATGAATACAAATCTTTTAACAATAGGTGCGCACGGTCCCGACGACCCTCCTTTACAATCAGATAAATAATGTAATAGACGTAATAAAATTATTTCAATTTGAATATTTCTTACCTAGTAATTTATTCTGTGAAATATAAAAATTCCATTGTATTTACTAAAACTCAACTTGATTTCAGTTATTTTATATTCATAAAAGGGACTAACGATTCGATTTCGCTTAGCCATGTAATACAACTCGAATCAGAGTCAATTTTTTAAAATAGGTAAAATTTATAGTTTTTGGAATAAAGTGTTTTCATATCTTTAATATTTAAACATTGAAAAAATAAATATTAGTTAGTATAGAATAACATTTGAAAATGTTTTTCAATTAGGGTAGTTGAGAAAAACATGACTAGGCTGGTAAAAATATAGAAAAATTCTAGCAGAGCACTCTTGTGTTTTCAAAAAGATTTTTTATTCACCTAGCGTCAATGTGTATCTTGTTGAATGTTTCCCATTCACTGAGGCTTAGGGGGTCAAAAATTATAAGGGTGGATCAAATTTAGTAAAAACCAGGCAAGCAATTTATATTTTCAGTTACAAGTAGAATACAGTAAAATTATAAAAATAGATTTTTTATCACCTTAAATTTTAACGTAGTATACACTAGTAACCACTACACTAGTTTTGGTATTTTTTTACATCACTAAGGATTGGTAAAAATGCGCGTTTTTTGGATTTAGCCTGAAAAATGGAAATAGGCAAAATTTTCGTGTTATTTATTACGAAACATAAGAAAAGTGTAATCATGTTAAAAAGCATTATAAAAAGTAGAAAATCCAAAAATTAGCAAGAGGAAAATGTTATCAAAATACGAAAGAGCCTTAGTTACATAAAGTATAGACATTGTAAATACCAATCATTTTCCCCCTTTAAATTATACAAAAATATACAATATTGTAAAATGGACAAAATTCATTCGATTTTAATAAAACTAGACAATTTTAAACATTCTAAAAAGCGCATTTGCGTACAATTAATACATTATAAAATATTCGACACATGTTCAATGTTGCCACATATATAGTTGTTTTTTGCGGAGTAAATATATTGAATTTGAGTATAATTTGAGTACAGTTGATAAGAGTATATCTAGTACATATTAGTAATAAGAGTTCTCGTTACTGACTATTTAATAACAAAATAAAACCTAACCTAATCCAGTCAAACCTAAAAAGTTAAATTAAAATAAGTTAAATAACCAATGCAACCAATGAAAAACAAAATGAAATTGCACTCATTCGCAAAAACTCGTTTATTGGTAACAAAATAAAACCTAAACTAAAGAAATCCAATCAAATCTAAATGAACATAAGTTAATGCATTAAACTCAGTTATATGAATCACTCTATTATGCCTTTATGATTGTAATCGAGAATTAGTATTTTCGCAATAAACAATATCTCTGAAAAGTGCGGCAACATTGGTTAAAAAATGTACACAACGAACACGCATGTCGTTGTGAGCAGCTATAAAATGGCGGCTGCAGTTTAAAATTTATGTCAAATATCAGTTTTTGAATAAAAAATAGCGGAAAACTACTACTAAGCGGTAAAAAATGTACTATGTAATATATATATGTAAGTCAAATTTCAGACTAACCTGACTAGCCTTAGTAATGTAAATAATTCTAAAGTTAACTAACTACTAACTAAAATTACTATTATACTAAATAAATTTAAACTAAACTACATATTGTTCCGTAACGCAAATCAAAAACTCGGAGAACTGGTTACTGTTTTTTACACGTTCTCTCCATAAAAACTCGTCTAGATATGACTGAAACAGTTCCCTGGATGTTCCGCACTGTCTACGCAGCTTTTTTTTTTGCCCGCATCCATACACTTTCGATACTCTGTGTATGAACACTGTCGTCATCCGGATCAACAAAGTGTTGCTGATGAACAACAACCCTATGTTCATACACACCACCGTCCATGCGACCGATATTTGCGTAAGCTCTCCATCCATCCGAATTAATGATGGTTCCCGGTAAAATCATTCTAAAAAGAATATTACTTTATTCCCTGAATATATATTTTAACAATAACATACCTGGATATAATGGGCAGAAGTGTTTGTTCATCCCTTGCTTCCACCTGTTCAATAAAGACTGTCCCACTACCTCTCTCGACACCTCCAAAAACCCATTTTCCGGGCCTAAAAGCGCCTCGGTGGTATTTTCTGTGAAAGAAGTACGATTCATCTATTTCCACAGTTATCGGTTGACCATTCTCATTAAATCCTCCAATTTCTACAGGATGCTGAGTTACAAACGTCGTGCAAACCTCTCTGCAAAAATTGTACCAATCGACAATAGTTCCACTTCTCGCACTGATTCTTGCTTCTTCCCTGATTTGCAGTTGAGTAAAATCTTTGGCAAATCCATACATAATGGTCACTATCTGCTTCAACGACAAATTACTTCGCGAGAAGAAGGATTCATTGCGTATCGAACTTGCCTCACCACATCTATTACAAAACCACTTGTATCCGTCCCCGCGGCTGCTTCGCTTAATTAAATTTTTACTAATGTTACATAAATTGCATATTATGCTATTTTTTATTAGGCGCCGCAACGCACACCACACTAGCCACTGAAACTTATCAGTAAATGATAAATCCGCTAAAGTTATTCTGTCTTCCCTAATTTGCGCTACATTAAAGAGCATTTGAGGGTCCACAATATTAACTGGCATTTTAAAAAATTAAATTCAAACAAAATTGAAACAACAAAACAAAATTGAAAAAAAATCCAATAAATCGATTTCACAACTAACACTGAACGGTAACAATCTAACAGTAAGTAAGAAAGAAATTCTTTCAAAGAATAATAAGAATAGTATTCACATTCAGGTACTTTCTTTACCATATCATACATCTGGTGACCATCTGTAACAATCTGGCAACGGGTGATTTGAGGATTGCCAAATCTATCAGCTTATCTATCAAAAGCAAAAATTTGTAATAATTAACTGCAAATAATATAAGAAGACACGAGTTTTTATTCGTTTGTGTTGTATATAAAAAAAAGTAAAAAATAAAAACATTGCATAATTCATATAATAATATAATAAAAATGTATTTTTGAAAGCTTTTCTATTTGTAATTGAAGTCTACAACACATACATTATAAAGACATGACAACACAGTCAAATGTCAAAAATTTGTTCTATGAACTTAAATTGACGGCTCATTATAGCTAACTTCAATGGGACCAAATGTGAAAATCGTCCTGATTACTTACTATTTAAATAATATTTTAGCTTAAAACACACTGGTACTAACAAAAAAATCAACATTCACTAAACACTGTGAACAATCAAATGGCTGGAAAGTTTGTTTAGATACAGGCCAGAGAACAACCCAACACGGTTATTCTAGGTACAGGCATTGACTCCACCCATCTCGTGACGTCAGACTAATGGAGCGTATAGTATATAAAATAGAACTTTACAAATTACCGACAATCAATATTTATTTATCTGTACCATATATATGTATATATATATATATATATATATATATATATATATATATATATATATATATATATATATATATATATATATTGTGACAATTAGGGTTTATAGAAAATAATTTATAAGTTATATACTACATAATATTAGATATTTGGTTGTTTTAAATAAGTTATATACTAGAGAATTTTATAAAAATATATTTATGTGAGGGCATTTTAAGAAATTAGCATATAATAATTGTAAAAAGTTGTATTTTAGTAATTATAATTTTGTAGATATTTTTAAGTGAGCCATGTGACTAGGCAACACACTATACCCTCCATTCCTAAGTGTCATTTTAAGAATTTTACGAATATAAGTGGGGTTATAGTTGTTTAAAATGTATAGTTTATTAAATTAGAATGTTAAGTTACTAATTTAATTATATATTCTGATCTGAAAAGCCTAAATGTAAACAAAATTATTAATAGAAAAGAATGGAATTCTCTGGATCACCGGAGATGGCCATGTTTGCGAAATGGTTTGTTCCAGAAAATTCAGACAAGTATTTAATAGAACTAAATAGAACATGAATTCTTATCAGATGGTTCTGGAACATCCAAAAGATATAAATACCCGTGATTTGGATTCAAGATAGCAGTTTTTAGTCAGAAGTCAAGCAGTTTATTATGAAAGTTAGTAGATTCAGTCAAGCAGTTTAATAAGAAATATGAAAGTTAGTTGGAGATAGTCCAATTGTTTAATATAGTGAGTTAAATGAAGATTAAAAATTATGCATATATTTAATGCACATTTATAATTATACACAAATAATTATTGAAGATTATAAAAGTATATTAGAAGAATATTGGATGGACATTGGAAGGAATTAAAATTATATTATGATTGGAGATTAGTATAAATCAACTTATAATAATTGGATATTGGTATATTGAAAAGAAGAATAAATATAAATGGTGTTTGCTGGTTTGCTTGGTGGTATATAAATGCTGGTGAAGAAAAATATATCTTAAATTGGTAGAAGCTGATAATTGGAAAAAGAAATTTCACAAAAACAAGGATAACTGAAGTACGAAGACATTCAGTGGTGATTAGAATTTATATAGTGGAAAACAGTTTATTTAGGCATTCAGTGAAAGAAAGGTACAAAATTTTGTTAATATAATTTAGTTAATGTCATAACAATTTCAATTTTGAAGATAAGTAGTTTGTTTAAATTTTACATTGTCTATAGAATTTAATTAGTTTTATAAGAGTATCAATTTAAAGATAGTTTATTTTAAATTTACATTGGCTAGGTTAGATATATATGTGTGTTCCATAATAGTTATAATAAAGATAATTTAAAAAAAGTACTTACAAACTAATTCTTTGAGAACCGCGATAAAAACCCTATATTATTAAAAATACTCATTGCTCATCATTCAAACAAAAAACACATCATAACAATTTGGCGCCCAACGTGGGGCTCTCTATTTAAAAGAATTAGTTTGGGAAGATAAGTGCTCTCATATAATTAAATTAATTATCAGTAGAAAGAAAAAATTATAGATTTTATTTTAATTATATTTGAACAAGTAAAGTCTTAAAATGTCTCAAGGAAAGAAAGGTACAAGAAGCAAAAAGAATGAAGAAGATGTGGAAGTAGAAACACAACCTATACAAGAGGAGAGTTTAGTTCAAGTTCCACAAGATACTGCAGAAATGAATCCAGAAAGAGAGGAAAATGTCAATATGGCAGCTTTGATGTCATTAATGATGCAGATGAACAAGACAATGGAAGAGAATACAAAAAAAATGGAAGAGAATACAAAAAAAATAGAAGAGAATTCAAAAGAAGTCAAAGAAGACATGAAAAAAATGGAACAGAAAATGGAAGAGAATACGAAGAAAATGGAAGAGAATACGAAAAAAATGGAAGAGAACACGAAAAAAATGGAAGAGAATTATAGAAAATTAGAAAAGAAAATAGAAGATAATAATAATAAAATTGTAAAGCAAATAGAAAAACAAATGGATAAAAAACTTGAAGCTGCAGAGAAAAAAGTAGCAAATGAAATAAAAATTATACGGAATGACTACAAGAAAAGGATAGAAAATGAGAGGACAGAAGTAAAGAGGATTATTCAAGATAATAAGATAGATATAGAACAGAAAATAGAGTTACAGAAATGTAACTTAGAAGTAAAAATTAACGAAGACAGGAGAAACACAGAAGAAAAATTAGACGATATACAACAAAATATCCAAATAAATAGTAATCAAATAAGAAATGTGGAACAGAGAATAGATGATATTTCACAAATGAGAGACATAGGGAGACCTTACTTAAATTTAACAAATGAGACTGGGATTAAATTCTCTGGTAATATAAAAAATTTGCATCCTAGAGTATACATCAATAGTTTAAAACATAAATTAAGATTGGTGAATAATATTAATGATATTAAAGATTATATTAGAATGACATTAAATGACAATGCAGCAACTTGGTTTGCTAGTATTGAGAATGATTTAGATAATTTTCAAACATTTGAAAATAAATTTTTAAATTATTATTGGGGTGAATTAGAGCAAGCCAAGTTTAGAGAAATTCTATATTTTGGAAAGTATAATCAAAATTTAAAATCAAATATGGTAGATTATGCATTGAAATTGATAACAGTTGCAAAATATTTAGAACCACCACTTAGAGAGGATGAAACAGTCTTAAATGTATCTAGACATTTTGATGCTGATGTTGTGCAAACCGTAACTGTACAAAATATTCAAACAATAGATAGTTTTATTAATTTTATTCAAAGAATACAAAGAGGCAATATGACAAGTAATAATAACAACAGAAAAAACAATAATAACTTTCAATATAATAAAAATGATAATCAACAATATAGACAATCATATAACAATAATACTAGGTATGGTGAGAGTTTACAAAATTTTAATAATAATAACAGTAATCCAAATAGACAGAACTTTAATAATAATACTAGTTATAATAGACAAAATTTTAATAATAATACTAATTACTGTGAACACTGAAGTTCTGCCCAATTATGTCGTAGAAGCCCATACATTGGAATATATGCACACGCTGATTTACTGTGCAGCAACAGCAATTGCTAATGTTATGGGCATTAAGACCAGAACACGACGGGGTACTAATATCGGAGGGACAGATAACAGAGTTGCACCTTGGGAAAAACGGCTGCTAACGAAAATTGAATCATTACGTAGGGACATTGGTCAAATCACGGAATATGTTCGAGGAACAACAAGTAGAAAAGTAATCAGAAGAGCTGAAGAAATAATGCTAACCACCGCAAGACACTCACAATATAATCCAGAAAACAACACAGCACAACAGTGCCTGGATACATTAAAACAAAAGCTTTCCGTTTACTCAGGCCGACTAAGGAGATACAAAATTAGTAACAAACGAAAATCTGACAATACGCTTTTTGAAAATGCCGAGAAGGTGTTCTATCGGAAACTCAATTCTACTGCAGAAAGTGCCAATAAATCTTACCCAAGCCGAGAAGAAATCCATGAGTTTTGGGGAAATCAACTTTCCACACCAGCCGCTCTTAACACCAATGCTGGATGGATCGAAGATACGGCGCACAACTGCCAACACTACGTCACTGCTCCCTACGAACCCTTCACCACTGAAGAAGTTTCAAATATTATCAAAGAGCTTCATAACTGGAAATCTCCTGGACCAGATGGCGTTCAGAACTTCTGGCTTAAAAAGTTCTGGAGTATTCATGAGTGCCTATCAGCAGTAATTAATAACACTATTTCTAATCCGCAGGAAATACCATCTTTCCTAACCCAGGGAACAACTTATTTAATTCCCAAAGATCAAAATAACACCCAAGATCCAACCAAGTACCGCCCAATTACTTGTCTTCCAACTCTGTATAAATTGGTCACATCCTGTGTAGCCCGGCGTATCAACCAACACTGTGCTCTAAACAATATCATAGAGCCACAACAGAAAGGATGCGCTAAGGGTTCCATGGGCTGCAAAGAACAACTTATCATCGACTCTGTCATTTCTAACCAAGAATATAGCAAAAAACGGAATCTCTTTACTGCTTTCATCGACTACAAGAAAGCGTTTGATTCAGTGCCACATGAATGGCTTATAGATATATTAAAAATATATAAAGTCGATGATAACATAGTGACCTTTTTAAAACATATAATGTCAGATTGGAAGACAAAAATTCACCTCAAAATACCTGGTGAAAACAATATCGAAACTGAAAATATTGCAATCAACCGGGGCCTATTTCAAGGAGATTCGTTGAGCCCACTGTGGTTTTGTCTAGCGATGAACCCCCTATCCCAGATACTGAACTCAACTGACACAGGTTTTAGCATCAAAAATAACACCACTGTTGTTGCAAAGCTTAATCATCTATTGTATATGGATGATTTAAAACTACTAGCTTCCACTCGAAACCACCTGGATCAGATGCTAAAAACAGTAGAAAATTTCTCTAATGATATTAGTATGCACTTCGGTCTTGACAAGTGCCGTGTCTTAAATATAATCAAAGGAAAGGTTCAGCCCGGCGGATTCGATATGCAAAACGGCCAGAACATCGAGGCCATGGGTGAAAATGATATGTATAAATACCTCGGAATAAAGCAAGCTCGGAAGATTGACCATAAGCAAATGAAAACTGAGATAACTACTGAGTTTATACGAAGGGTAAAACAGCTGCTTCGTTCACACCTTAACAGTAAAAATTTGTTTAAGGCACTAAACACCTACGCATGTTCCGCGCTTAGCTACATATTTGGTATTGTAAAGTGGACAAAAACCGATATAGAAAATCTTCAGCGAAAAGTACGAACACACCTTACAAAGGCACAAAAACACCATCCTCGATGTGCAGTAGAAAGAACGACATTACCGCGGTATTTAGGAGGACGAGGACTTATGGATATAAGTGAGCAACTAGAAAAACACATTACTAATTTAAGAACTTATTTTCAGGTGCAGGCTGAGACATCTACTCTACATCGCGCGATTTGTGCAGTAGATGATACAACACCGATCAAACTGAGGGAACCAGAAATGCGCATAAACCATCTTACTAAGGACGAAAAAATGCGCACCTGGATGGGTAAACCTCTTCACGGGCGACATCCTAATGAGGTCAGTCAAGACCACGTCGACAATAAAGCGTCGAACTATTGGCTGACATCAGGAAAGTTGTTCCCTGAAACAGAAGGTTCATTACTCGCCATTCAGGATCAGGTTATACCAACAAAAAATTACCTGAAATATATCGTCAAAGACCCTCAGGTCCAAAATGACAAATGCCGATATGGATGTCAAGCTCAAGAAACCATCCAACACATTACCGGGGGTTGCCAGGCATTTGCTGCAACTGAATATAAGGAACGGCACGACTCAGTAGGAAAGATCCTTCATCAAGAGATAGCCATCAAACTGGGACTTCTCCAAACAAACCATCTCCCATATTATCAATACGTTCCTGAAAGTATACTTGAGAATGATAACTACAAGCTATACTGGGACCGCACTGTGCTCACAGACCAAACAGTGGCACATAATAGACCAGATCTCATACTAGTTAATAAACTAAAGAGACAAACAACACTAATTGATGTGGCGATACCCAACAACAATAATCTTCGTATTAAACAAAACGAAAAGATCGCCAAATACAGGGATCTGGAAATTCAAATACGAAGACAGTGGAGAATGGAAAGTACCCAGACAATACCTATTATTCTCTCTACTACTGGAGTTATTCCGAAGAACCTCCTAGAAAACATAAGAAAGCTAGGTCTGAATGAACACCTCTACAAGACCATGCAGAAAGCTGTACTTCTCTCAACATCCAGATGTGTACGAAAATTTTTGGGAGATACTCCAGCATACCAAGTCACCTAGGGCTCGATAACACGGAAAGAGTCCCACCAGAGCTCAATCCTTTTGATACAGTAGGTATCTGGGATGAGTGAATTTTCCCATTAGAGGGAGTGAGAGCCGTATGGCTAAATCTGGGATACTAATTATAATAGACAACATTTTAATAACAGTACTAATAATAATAGACAAGATTTTAACAATAGAAAAAATACAGAGCGACCTAACTATAACAGACAGGTAAATTGTGTTCGAAGGAATAGAAGCTGCGAAGACAGGGAACGAAGTAGTACAAGGCAGGAAAATGTGAGTAAAAGTCATAGTAGGGAAAGACATAGGACATCAGATCCAAGTGGTCAGATACAATCTGACAATTCTAATAATCAAAATTTTGTGCAGTAAACTTTCTGAATTACAAGTTAGGCCATTGCTATTATGAAAAACCTTCTGAATTTATTTCTTTAGATAAAGAGAAAATTATTGACTCTATTAATTTAATTTATATAAATGCTTTGGCCAAAAATAAAATGATTAAAATTATGATAGATACTGGTTCAGAAAGTACTTTAGTCTCGGAGAATTTTATTTTTAATACATTAAAATTATCAGATATAATAAAGATTCCAAAAATTAAAATTGTTGGTGCAAATAATAAGAAGTTGGGTGAAATTGATAAACTAGCCAATTTTAAAATTAATATTCTTAATAAAGAAATTAATATGCAAGGATTTATTGTCAAGGATTTATGTGTTGATATATTAATGGGAAATGATGAATTGGAAAAGAAGAAAGTAAAGATAGATTTTGAAAAAAAAAAGGTAACTTTGGAAGGGCAAATAATTAAATTTATGCAGAAAGATGAGGTGGAAGAAGGAATAAGAGTTGATAGGATATTATTAAAAGAAAATAGTGATGTTTATGAAGAAGAAATGTATTTTGATGATAGGGATATGTCCCAAAAGAATGTAAAGAATAATTATTGTAGTGAATATTTAAGGAATGGAAATTTTAAGCAGATGGATGCCTACGAGGCGGAGTGCGTAAAATTGGAAGCAAGGAATAATGAGTACATAATGAAGAATAATTTTATTTGTAAAGAAGAAGATATGATAAAAGTTTTAAATTGCCCTGAAGAATATAAATCAATAGTCATTTCCATATTGCAGCAACACAAGGGACTTGTCAATAAAGAAAATAGAATTGCACAAAATTATATCCATAATATAAAAGTTAAAGAAGAAAAAGATTTTAAAACAAAATCATACCCAATACCATATAAATACAGAGAAGAAGTAAACAAAACAATTAATAATATGTTAGAAGATGGAATCATTGAGAAAGCAGACACACGTTTTATTAACCCCATAGTAGTAGTACGAAAAAGATCAGGTGAAATCAGGTTATGTTTGGATGCAAGGAATATTAAGAAGATTACTGAAAAGCAATTTGAAGCACCAATGAGTATAGATGGAATATTAGGAAGAATTACAGGAATGTCATTTTTCACTAAAATCGATTTACAGCATAGTTTCTGGTTAATACCTCTAGAAAGAAAAAGTAGACAGTATACAGGATTTCAGATAGATGGAGTAGTATATCAATTCAAAGTAGTACCATTTGGACTTCAATCATCTTGCAGTGCTCTATGTAGATGTGTTCATGATATTTTGGATCAATATGAACATTTTGGAATTCACTACATTGATGATATATTAATTTTTTCTAAAACGGCTGAAGATCATGAGAAACACCTAAAAATTATAATAAATAGATTAGACAAAGTTGGACTAAAAATAAATCAAGAAAAATGTACATTTTTTCAAAAAGAAGTCATATATCTAGGTTATAAACTTAACACTAAGGGAATCGAAATGGATCCAGAACGGACACAAGTCATTCAGGAATATAAAACACCACACAATTTAAGAACTTTAAGAGGATTTATTGGAATAATTAATTATTATAAAAGGATGATACCAGATCTAAGTATAAAAGAAATTCCATTACTTGAACTACTGAGAAAAGGTGTAAAATGGAGATAAGATCAGAGAAGAGAACTAGCATTCCAAGAAATTAAAAACATTTTTCTGTCAAATTTGAAAATATACTATCCTGACTACACACAGCCATTCATATTAAGAACAGATGCATCAATAGAGAGATTATCAGGGGTATTATTACAAATACATGATGGGGTCGAATACCCAATACAATTCATTTCAAGAATTACAAAGCCACATGAAAAGGGTTACTCAGTTTCAGAATTAGAACTAGCAAGTATAATACACTGTGTCACAAAATTAAGATTTTATTTGTTGGGTAATGAATTTACAATAGAAACAGATCACCAAGCTTTAACGTCTATATTAAATAACAAATATGGAAACAGTAGAATACATCGGTGGAGTCTAATACTTAGTGAATACTGCTTTGAAATCAAATACATTTCTGGAAAATCCAATATAGTGGCAGATGCTTTATCAAGGTTAGAAAATACATCACAAAAAGGGCAGCGAACAATAAAACTTGGATTAAATCAATTAGTAGAAAGTACTGGATTATATTCTAAAGAAGAAATTATAAGAGATCAGATCAATTTGAGTGAAAAACAAAAAGTCCTTAAGAAAGATGGGGTATATTATAAAATAATAAATGGCATAGAAGTGTATGTAATAACTAGAACTTTAGCAAAGAAAATATTGAAAAATTTACATAACAATTATATGCATATTGGTTCAAGAAACCTATGGATGCTATTTAGGGACAATTATTTTGCAAAGAATGACATAAGTATAGCAAAAGAAATTACTAATCAATGCCCAATATGTCAACTAAACAAAGAAAAGAATTTAAAAAATAACTTACTGATAGATCCATTTCATAGATAGATGGTAGATTTCTTTGTTGTGAATAAATTTGACATCATAATTGTTGAATTTTGTATATATGGAAATTAATTTGTACCCTAAAAATCATAATTTGGGGTTAGACACAAAATTGATACTATAATTGCTATAAAAAGGTCTTTATAAAAAGTGTAAAACTTACCAATTTATATTGATGAAAGTTATTTTGAATGGAAATAATTCCTAGATTTTGTCTATAAATAAACAGAACACAATATCCATTATATTTTTAATTAAGGTTATATTTTATTCTCTGATATAGCATCCATTGTTCCATTTGACATGACAGTTTGACCATAAAATAGCCGAACTGTGATCCGTTGTTCTCTGCTTTGACATAGACAGCGAACAGGGATGTATTTAACACATTTTAAATAAAAAAAAATTTGATTTATTAAATTTAATAAGGTATGAGAAAATTAATATTTAAAAAAATAATAAGTAAATTATTTATTTTAAATATTATTTTTGGGGTATTGTGACAATTAGGGTTTATAGAAAATAATTTATAAGTTATATACTAGAGAATTTTATAAAAATATATTTATGTGAGGGCATTTTAAGAAATTAGCATATAATAATTGTAAAAAGTTGTATTTTAGTAATTATAATTTTGTAGATATTTTTAAGTGAGCCATGTGACTAGGCAACACACTATACCCTCCATTCCTAAGTGTCATTTTAAGAATTTTACGAATATAAGTGGGGTTATAGTTGTTTAAAATGTATAGTTTATTAAATTAGAATGTTAAGTTACTAATTTAATTATATATTCTGATCTGAAAAGCCTAAATGTAAACAAAATTATTAATAGAAAAGAATGGAATTCTCTGGATCACCGGAGATGGCCATGTTTGCGAAATGGTTTGTTCCAGAAAATTCAGACAAGTATTTAATAGAACTAAATAGAACATGAATTCTTATCAGATGGTTCTGGAACATCCAAAAGATATAAATACCCGTGATTTGGATTCAAGATAGCAGTTTTTAGTCAGAAGTCAAGCAGTTTATTATGAAAGTTAGTAGATTCAGTCAAGCAGTTTAATAAGAAATATGAAAGTTAGTTGGAGATAGTCCAATTGTTTAATATAGTGAGTTAAATGAAGATTAAAAATTATGCATATATTTAATGCACATTTATAATTATACACAAATAATTATTGAAGATTATAAAAGTATATTAGAAGAATATTGGATGGACATTGGAAGGAATTAAAATTATATTATGATTGGAGATTAGTATAAATCAACTTATAATAATTGGATATTGGTATATTGAAAAGAAGAATAAATATAAATGGTGTTTGCTGGTTTGCTTGGTGGTATATAAATGCTGGTGAAGAAAAATATATCTTAAATTGGTAGAAGCTGATAATTGGAAAAAGAAATTTCACAAAAACAAGGATAACTGAAGTACGAAGACATTCAGTGGTGATTAGAATCTATATAGTGGAAAACAGTTCATTTAGGCATTCAGTGAAAGAAAGGTACAAAATTTTGTTAATATAATTTAGTTAATGTCATAACAATTTCAATTTTGAAGATAAGCAGTTTGTTTAAATTTTACATTGTCTATAGAATTTAATTAGTTTTATAAGAGTATCAATTTAAAGATAGTTTATTTTAAATTTACATTGGCTAGGTTAGATATATATGTGTGTTCCATAATAGTTATAATAAAGATAATTTAAAAAAAGTACTTACAAACTAATTCTTTGAGAACCGCGATAAAAACCCTATATTATTAAAAATACTCATTGCTCATCATTCAAACAAAAAACACATCATAACAATTTGGCGCCCAACGTGGGGCTCTCTATTTAAAAGAATTAGTTTGGGAAGATAAGTGCTCTCATATAATTAAATTAATTATCAGTAGAAAGAAAAAATTATAGATTTTATTTTAATTATATTTGAACAAGTAAAGTCTCAAAATGTCTCAAGGAAAGAAAGGTACAAGAAGCAAAAAGAATGAAGAAGATGTGGAAGTAGAAACACAACCTATACAAGAGGAGAGTTTAGTTCAAGTTCCACAAGATACTGCAGAAATGAATCCAGAAAGAGAGGAAAATGTCAATATGGCAGCTTTGATGTCATTAATGATGCAGATGAACAAGACAATGGAAGAGAATACAAAAAAAATGGAAGAGAATGCAAAAAAAATAGAAGAGAATTCAGAAGAAGTCAAAGAAGACATGAAAAAAATGGAACAGAAAATGGAAGAGAATACGAAGAAAATGGAAGAGAATACGAAAAAAATGGAAGAGAACACGAAAAAAATGGAAGAGAATTATAGAAAATTAGAAAAGAAAATAGAAGATAATAATAATAAAATTGTAAAGCAAATAGAAAAACAAATGGATAAAAAACTTGAAGCTGCAGAGAAAAAAGTAGCAAATGAAATAAAAATTATACGGAATGACTACAAGAAAAGGATAGAAAATGAGAGGACAGAAGTAAAGAGGATTATTCAAGATAATAAGATAGATATAGAACAGAAAATAGAGTTACAGAAATGTAACTTAGAAGTAAAAATTAACGAAGACAGGAGAAACACAGAAGAAAAATTAGACGATATACAACAAAATATCCAAATAAATAGTAATCAAATAAGAAATGTGGAACAGAGAATAGATGATATTTCACAAATGAGAGACATAGGGAGACCTTACTTAAATTTAACAAATGAGACTGGGATTAAATTCTCTGGTAATATAAAAAATTTGCATCCTAGAGTATACATCAATAGTTTAAAACATAAATTAAGATTGGTGAATAATATTAATGATATTAAAGATTATATTAGAATGACATTAAATGACAATGCAGCAACTTGGTTTGCTAGTATTGAGAATGATTTAGATAATTTTCAAACATTTGAAAATAAATTTTTAAATTATTATTGGGGTGAATTAGAGCAAGCCAAGTTTAGAGAAATTCTATATTTTGGAAAGTATAATCAAAATTTAAAATCAAATATGGTAGATTATGCATTGAAATTGATAACAGTTGCAAAATATTTAGAACCACCACTTAGAGAGGATGAAACAGTCTTAAATGTATCTAGACATTTTGATGCTGATGTTGTGCAAACCGTAACTGTACAAAATATTCAAACAATAGATAGTTTTATTAATTTTATTCAAAGAATACAAAGAGGCAATATGACAAGTAATAATAACAACAGAAAAAACAATAATAACTTTCAATATAATAAAAATGATAATCAACAATATAGACAATCATATAACAATAATACTAGGTATGGTGAGAGTTTACAAAATTTTAATAATAATAACAGTAATCCAAATAGACAGAACTTTAATAATAATACTAGTTATAATAGACAAAATTTTAATAATAATACTAATTACTGTGAACACTGAAGTTCTGCCCAATTATGTCGTAGAAGCCCATACATTGGAATATATGCACACGCTGATTTACTGTGCAGCAACAGCAATTGCTAATGTTATGGGCATTAAGACCAGAACACGACGGGGTACTAATATCGGAGGGACAGATAACAGAGTTGCACCTTGGGAAAAACGGCTGCTAACGAAAATTGAATCATTACGTAGGGACATTGGTCAAATCACGGAATATGTTCGAGGAACAACAAGTAGAAAAGTAATCAGAAGAGCTGAAGAAATAATGCTAACCACCGCAAGACACTCACAATATAATCCAGAAAACAACACAGCACAACAGTGCCTGGATACATTAAAACAAAAGCTTTCCGTTTACTCAGGCCGACTAAGGAGATACAAAATTAGTAACAAACGAAAATCTGACAATACGCTTTTTGAAAATGCCGAGAAGGTGTTCTATCGGAAACTCAATTCTACTGCAGAAAGTGCCAATAAATCTTACCCAAGCCGAGAAGAAATCCATGAGTTTTGGGGAAATCAACTTTCCACACCAGCCGCTCTTAACACCAATGCTGGATGGATCGAAGATACGGCGCACAACTGCCAACACTACGTCACTGCTCCCTACGAACCCTTCACCACTGAAGAAGTTTCAAATATTATCAAAGAGCTTCATAACTGGAAATCTCCTGGACCAGATGGCGTTCAGAACTTCTGGCTTAAAAAGTTCTGGAGTATTCATGAGTGCCTATCAGCAGTAATTAATAACACTATTTCTAATCCGCAGGAAATACCATCTTTCCTAACCCAGGGAACAACTTATTTAATTCCCAAAGATCAAAATAACACCCAAGATCCAACCAAGTACCGCCCAATTACTTGTCTTCCAACTCTGTATAAATTGGTCACATCCTGTGTAGCCCGGCGTATCAACCAACACTGTGCTCTAAACAATATCATAGAGCCACAACAGAAAGGATGCGCTAAGGGTTCCATGGGCTGCAAAGAACAACTTATCATCGACTCTGTCATTTCTAACCAAGAATATAGCAAAAAACGGAATCTCTTTACTGCTTTCATCGACTACAAGAAAGCGTTTGATTCAGTGCCACATGAATGGCTTATAGATATATTAAAAATATATAAAGTCGATGATAACATAGTGACCTTTTTAAAACATATAATGTCAGATTGGAAGACAAAAATTCACCTCAAAATACCTGGTGAAAACAATATCGAAACTGAAAATATTGCAATCAACCGGGGCCTATTTCAAGGAGATTCGTTGAGCCCACTGTGGTTTTGTCTAGCGATGAACCCCCTATCCCAGATACTGAACTCAACTGACACAGGTTTTAGCATCAAAAATAACACCACTGTTGTTGCAAAGCTTAATCATCTATTGTATATGGATGATTTAAAACTACTAGCTTCCACTCGAAACCACCTGGATCAGATGCTAAAAACAGTAGAAAATTTCTCTAATGATATTAGTATGCACTTCGGTCTTGACAAGTGCCGTGTCTTAAATATAATCAAAGGAAAGGTTCAGCCCGGCGGATTCGATATGCAAAACGGCCAGAACATCGAGGCCATGGGTGAAAATGATATGTATAAATACCTCGGAATAAAGCAAGCTCGGAAGATTGACCATAAGCAAATGAAAACTGAGATAACTACTGAGTTTATACGAAGGGTAAAACAGCTGCTTCGTTCACACCTTAACAGTAAAAATTTGTTTAAGGCACTAAACACCTACGCATGTTCCGCGCTTAGCTACATATTTGGTATTGTAAAGTGGACAAAAACCGATATAGAAAATCTTCAGCGAAAAGTACGAACACACCTTACAAAGGCACAAAAACACCATCCTCGATGTGCAGTAGAAAGAACGACATTACCGCGGTATTTAGGAGGACGAGGACTTATGGATATAAGTGAGCAACTAGAAAAACACATTACTAATTTAAGAACTTATTTTCAGGTGCAGGCTGAGACATCTACTCTACATCGCGCGATTTGTGCAGTAGATGATACAACACCGATCAAACTGAGGGAACCAGAAATGCGCATAAACCATCTTACTAAGGACGAAAAAATGCGCACCTGGATGGGTAAACCTCTTCACGGGCGACATCCTAATGAGGTCAGTCAAGACCACGTCGACAATAAAGCGTCGAACTATTGGCTGACATCAGGAAAGTTGTTCCCTGAAACAGAAGGTTCATTACTCGCCATTCAGGATCAGGTTATACCAACAAAAAATTACCTGAAATATATCGTCAAAGACCCTCAGGTCCAAAATGACAAATGCCGATATGGATGTCAAGCTCAAGAAACCATCCAACACATTACCGGGGGTTGCCAGGCATTTGCTGCAACTGAATATAAGGAACGGCACGACTCAGTAGGAAAGATCCTTCATCAAAAGATAGCCATCAAACTGGGACTTCTCCAAACAAACCATCTCCCATATTATCAATACGTTCCTGAAAGTATACTTGAGAATGATAACTACAAGCTATACTGGGACCGCACTGTGCTCACAGACCAAACAGTGGCACATAATAGACCAGATCTCATACTAGTTAATAAACTAAAGAGACAAACAACACTAATTGATGTGGCGATACCCAACAACAATAATCTTCGTATTAAACAAAACGAAAAGATCGCCAAATACAGGGATCTGGAAATTCAAATACGAAGACAGTGGAGAATGGAAAGTACCCAGACAATACCTATTATTCTCTCTACTACTGGAGTTATTCCGAAGAACCTCCTAGAAAACATAAGAAAGCTAGGTCTGAATGAACACCTCTACAAGACCATGCAGAAAGCTGTACTTCTCTCAACATCCAGATGTGTACGAAAATTTTTGGGAGATACTCCAGCATACCAAGTCACCTAGGGCTCGATAACACGGAAAGAGTCCCACCAGAGCTCAATCCTTTTGATACAGTAGGTATCTGGGATGAGTGAATTTTCCCCTTAGAGGGAGTGAGAGCCGTATGGCTAAATCTGGGATACTAATTATAATAGACAACATTTTAATAACAGTACTAATAATAATAGACAAGATTTTAACAATAGAAAAAATACAGAGCGACCTAACTATAACAGACAGGTAAATTGTGTTCGAAGGAATAGAAGCTGCGAAGACAGGGAACGAAGTAGTACAAGGCAGGAAAATGTGAGTAAAAGTCATAGTAGGGAAAGACATAGGACATCAGATCCAAGTGGTCAGATACAATCTGACAATTCTAATAATCAAAATTTTGTGCAGTAAACTTTCTGAATTACAAGTTAGGCCATTGCTATTATGAAAAACCTTCTGAATTTATTTCTTTAGATAAAGAGAAAATTATTGACTCTATTAATTTAATTTATATAAATGCTTTGGCCAAAAATAAAATGATTAAAATTATGATAGATACTGGTTCAGAAAGTACTTTAGTCTCGGAGAATTTTATTTTTAATACATTAAAATTATCAGATATAATAAAGATTCCAAAAATTAAAATTGTTGGTGCAAATAATAAGAAGTTGGGTGAAATTGATAAACTAGCCAATTTTAAAATTAATATTCTTAATAAAGAAATTAATATGCAAGGATTTATTGTCAAGGATTTATGTGTTGATATATTAATGGGAAATGATGAATTGGAAAAGAAGAAAGTAAAGATAGATTTTGAAAAAAAAAAGGTAACTTTGGAAGGGCAAATAATTAAATTTATGCAGAAAGATGAGGTGGAAGAAGGAATAAGAGTTGATAGGATATTATTAAAAGAAAATAGTGATGTTTATGAAGAAGAAATGTATTTTGATGATAGGGATATGTCCCAAAAGAATGTAAAGAATAATTATTGTAGTGAATATTTAAGGAATGGAAATTTTAAGCAGATGGATGCCTACGAGGCGGAGTGCGTAAAATTGGAAGCAAGGAATAATGAGTACATAATGAAGAATAATTTTATTTGTAAAGAAGAAGATATGATAAAAGTTTTAAATTGCCCTGAAGAATATAAATCAATAGTCATTTCCATATTGCAGCAACACAAGGGACTTGTCAATAAAGAAAATAGAATTGCACAAAATTATATCCATAATATAAAAGTTAAAGAAGAAAAAGATTTTAAAACAAAATCATACCCAATACCATATAAATACAGAGAAGAAGTAAACAAAACAATTAATAATATGTTAGAAGATGGAATCATTGAGAAAGCAGACACACGTTTTATTAACCCCATAGTAGTAGTACGAAAAAGATCAGGTGAAATCAGGTTATGTTTGGATGCAAGGAATATTAAGAAGATTACTGAAAAGCAATTTGAAGCACCAATGAGTATAGATGGAATATTAGGAAGAATTACAGGAATGTCATTTTTCACTAAAATCGATTTACAGCATAGTTTCTGGTTAATACCTCTAGAAAGAAAAAGTAGACAGTATACAGGATTTCAGATAGATGGAGTAGTATATCAATTCAAAGTAGTACCATTTGGACTTCAATCATCTTGCAGTGCTCTATGTAGATGTCTTCATGATATTTTGGATCAATATGAACATTTTGGAATTCACTACATTGATGATATATTAATTTTTTCTAAAACGGCTGAAGATCATGAGAAACACCTAAAAATTATAATAAATAGATTAGACAAAGTTGGACTAAAAATAAATCAAGAAAAATGTACATTTTTTCAAAAAGAAGTCATATATCTAGGTTATAAACTTAACACTAAGGGAATCGAAATGGATCCAGAACGGACACAAGTCATTCAGGAATATAAAACACCACACAATTTAAGAACTTTAAGAGGATTTATTGGAATAATTAATTATTATAAAAGGATGATACCAGATCTAAGTATAAAAGAAATTCCATTACTTGAACTACTGAGAAAAGGTGTAAAATGGAGATAAGATCAGAGAAGAGAACTAGCATTCCAAGAAATTAAAAACATTTTTCTGTCAAATTTGAAAATATACTATCCTGACTACACACAGCCATTCATATTAAGAACAGATGCATCAATAGAGAGATTATCAGGGGTATTATTACAAATACATGATGGGGTCGAATACCCAATACAATTCATTTCAAGAATTACAAAGCCACATGAAAAGGGTTACTCAGTTTCAGAATTAGAACTAGCAAGTATAATACACTGTGTCACAAAATTAAGATTTTATTTGTTGGGTAATGAATTTACAATAGAAACAGATCACCAAGCTTTAACGTCTATATTAAATAACAAATATGGAAACAGTAGAATACATCGGTGGAGTCTAATACTTAGTGAATACTGCTTTGAAATCAAATACATTTCTGGAAAATCCAATATAGTGGCAGATGCTTTATCAAGGTTAGAAAATACATCACAAAAAGGGCAGCGAACAATAAAACTTGGATTAAATCAATTAGTAGAAAGTACTGGATTATATTCTAAAGAAGAAATTATAAGAGATCAGATCAATTTGAGTGAAAAACAAAAAGTCCTTAAGAAAGATGGGGTATATTATAAAATAATAAATGGCATAGAAGTGTATGTAATAACTAGAACTTTAGCAAAGAAAATATTGAAAAATTTACATAACAATTATATGCATATTGGTTCAAGAAACCTATGGATGCTATTTAGGGACAATTATTTTGCAAAGAATGACATAAGTATAGCAAAAGAAATTACTAATCAATGCCCAATATGTCAACTAAACAAAGAAAAGAATTTAAAAAATAACTTACTGATAGATCCATTTCATAGATAGATGGTAGATTTCTTTGTTGTGAATAAATTTGACATCATAATTGTTGAATTTTGTATATATGGAAATTAATTTGTACCCTAAAAATCATAATTTGGGGTTAGACACAAAATTGATACTATAATTGCTATAAAAAGGTCTTTATAAAAAGTGTAAAACTTACCAATTTATATTGATGAAAGTTATTTTGAATGGAAATAATTCCTAGATTTTGTCTATAAATAAACAGAACACAATATCCATTATATTTTTAATTAAGGTTATATTTTATTCTCTGATATAGCATCCATTGTTCCATTTGACATGACAGTTTGACCATAAAATAGCCGAACTGTGATCCGTTGTTCTCTGCTTTGACATAGACAGCGAACAGGGATGTATTTAACACATTTTAAATAAAAAAAAATTTGATTTATTAAATTTAATAAGGTATGAGAAAATTAATATTTAAAAAAATAATAAGTAAATTATTTATTTTAAATATTATTTTTGGGGTATTGTGACAATTAGGGTTTATAGAAAATAATTTATAAGTTATATACTAGAGAATTTTATAAAAATATATTTATGTGAGGGCATTTTAAGAAATTAGCATATAATAATTGTAAAAAGTTGTATTTTAGTAATTATAATTTTGTAGATATTTTTAAGTGAGCCATGTGACTAGGCAACACACTATACCCTCCATTCCTAAGTGTCATTTTAAGAATTTTACGAATATAAGTGGGGTTATAGTTGTTTAAAATGTATAGTTTATTAAATTAGAATGTTAAGTTACTAATTTAATTATATATTCTGATCTGAAAAGCCTAAATGTAAACAAAATTATTAATAGAAAAGAATGGAATTCTCTGGATCACCGGAGATGGCCATGTTTGCGAAATGGTTTGTTCCAGAAAATTCAGACAAGTATTTAATAGAACTAAATAGAACATGAATTCTTATCAGATGGTTCTGGAACATCCAAAAGATATAAATACCCGTGATTTGGATTCAAGATAGCAGTTTTTAGTCAGAAGTCAAGCAGTTTATTATGAAAGTTAGTAGATTCAGTCAAGCAGTTTAATAAGAAATATGAAAGTTAGTTGGAGATAGTCCAATTGTTTAATATAGTGAGTTAAATGAAGATTAAAAATTATGCATATATTTAATGCACATTTATAATTATACACAAATAATTATTGAAGATTATAAAAGTATATTAGAAGAATATTGGATGGACATTGGAAGGAATTAAAATTATATTATGATTGGAGATTAGTATAAATCAACTTATAATAATTGGATATTGGTATATTGAAAAGAAGAATAAATATAAATGGTGTTTGCTGGTTTGCTTGGTGGTATATAAATGCTGGTGAAGAAAAATATATCTTAAATTGGTAGAAGCTGATAATTGGAAAAAGAAATTTCACAAAAACAAGGATAACTGAAGTACGAAGACATTCAGTGGTGATTAGAATCTATATAGTGGAAAACAGTTCATTTAGGCATTCAGTGAAAGAAAGGTACAAAATTTTGTTAATATAATTTAGTTAATGTCATAACAATTTCAATTTTGAAGATAAGTAGTTTGTTTAAATTTTACATTGTCTATAGAATTTAATTAGTTTTATAAGAGTATCAATTTAAAGATAGTTTATTTTAAATTTACATTGGCTAGGTTAGATATATATGTGTGTTCCATAATAGTTATAATAAAGATAATTTAAAAAAAGTACTTACAAACTAATTCTTTGAGAACCGCGATAAAAACCCTATATTATTAAAAATACTCATTGCTCATCATTCAAACAAAAACACATCATAACAATATATATATATATATATATATATATATATATATATATATATATATATATATATATATATATATATATATATATATATATATATATATATATCTACGGCATAAAGTGGACTCCGCCCATGTTAAAATTCAGGTTCAAGTGAGCTCCGTGGTCAAGTCGACACCGATATACGGAGCTCACTTGACCATTCCATAATATTGGCTCTGTCGATGCGTCAACATGTATAGTTTCATAATTTTTAAAAATTTTGTGGAGCCCTTAAGTACCCCTGTATCATGAATGTATATTGCTTAGTTCACGCGTATATCTTATAGGGGTCGTTCAGATCTTTTTCATTGTATATTGGAACCATAGGTATATCGGTTTAAGTAAGCTCTGATAGTTTGGCAACTCTGCCATTAAGCTGTATACTTCTCGCGTATAGTCTGAACGGTTTATATGGACTCCTTATTTTTGTTATCATTCAAACGCATTACATTGTGTAACAGATATGAATACTATTAACTACCTGTTTTTGGTAGGTACGTGCTTTTCTAAAAATAGCTTTATAGATACAAAAGGATTTTGTTACCAAATTGGATTTTTTTCACATGCGGAAATTTCCTAATGTATTTTGTTAACGTGAGTATGTCTTCATACGTTTTATTTAAGAATTCGATAGATAAGAACTTCTTTTATTTTATCCATTGTTTTATGATATCTTTTATACAGATTTTTTATTATTTTGTTTCTTGTTTTATCTGTGTACTACAGATAGTAGTGCACAAAAAAAAGAAGAATGCTTAATTTATCTAACAACAATTATACCACTTCACCCATATTACATACTTACACCCATATTACATACTGAATGTTTTATCTCCTATTTAGGGGTAATATGTAGTCAATATAAGTGTAGTTAGTGTCAAATTTGCAATGATCAATATAAGTAATAGCTTACTGACTGTACTTTACATGTTTAGTTCAAATAAATAAACCTTGTCCCTTCAGAAAAGAGCGATTGGAATGGCAAAGTCAACTAAGAAAGTGTAATGAATCTTGTATCACCCCAGATTCACACAGGTCAACCGGTGTTTGAAGGCAAGAGTCCTCATTGCAGATTTAAGGAAGATAACTACCATAAGGAAGTTCCTTTCGAGAGTTCAGATGGCGAGAAGCAGCTTATTTTTTTTTTTGTATGTCTTGCAGATGTGTTGGTCTAGCTAGTTATTCCTCGATTCTAGTCATAAAATGGGTTGTTATTCGTGGAGTGGATGTTACGAATCTAGACTTTGTTTCTTTTGTTCTCTAGCTACTTATCTTCGGATATTATGTGGATTGATAACTACGATATTGTAGAGCTTATGTATGGATGTGTGTCTTAATATCCGCTGAATTTGGCTGACTAATTTATAGCTAAATCTACGTGTTAAGTATGTATTTCACTTTTTCCAGGGTTTGGCTTAAAATTAATTTATAATCTATTTTTATTGTGTTTAAGATATGATATTTAGATTTTTCTCCACTTCAGCAACAAAATTTTTTGGTTGTGCAACAATAGATGTATCGTCTACAAAATAAAAGTCCTAGTATTTACTGGTATGGGTTGTGTAAATATTATACAGTGTAGGTGCCATTACGGTACCCCAAAGGAGACCGTTCTACTACGTTCTCCATCTTCATCTTCTATTCTTATCATTGAGTGATACGGAAAATCTTCTGTTGTGTAGGCATACGCGGATAATACAAGTGAGTTTATTACCTAAGGGGATATCACATAGATTTTGGAGAAATGTGCTTTAATTTAAGGTGTCGTAAGCAGAATTTAGATTCAATACCACTCCTCATGTCTGATATTTTTCATATGCGTCTTTGCTGTGTTGGGCAAGATTTAGTATGTGTAACGAACATGATCTATCCTGTCATATATAGCCACTTTTATCTTTCAATTGAAGTTTTTCTTCTAATATCGGTTTATATTAAGGATCATATGCAGAAGTATTTTGTATAGCTGAAAAAATAAATAGATATATTGGCCGATAGCTTTTGTGGTCGTTGGGGTTTTTGTCAGGTTTAAGCAAGGCCACAACTTTGTCTGTGCTTTGCTTGTCTACACACTTTGTATATTAGCCATTGTTGTATTTTTTTGTCCAAATTTTATAATTAGGTTTGTGCTTAGATCCTCAGTCAGGAGCCGTAATATTGTTCATAATATACGTGGATAGTGGATCCAAATTCAACATCGTTGAAAGGTTTCCTCAGCTGACTTGTTTGTCCTCTCTCATTTTATGTTTTTCTTTGCCGGCATTTATTATGTTTATTTCGTTATTTTAAGCGATCAGCTTAATACCAAATACCCTAGGTTTAGCCCTCTATTAGCTTCCTGCAGTAGAAATACGTCACATTTGTGTTAAGCACATATGTCTCATAAGCTTAAGTAAAGTAGAGTGTCTTTATCTGTAGATATGTCCTTAATATTTATAGACATAATTAGAATAGTTGGTCCTAAAAAGGACCGAATTGATAAAAATCATATTGAACGGGTGATTGAAGAATTAACCGATTTAACAATTATTCATTACCCAGAGTACGCTCGATTGCGGTGGTCTTATTGTTACTTCAAATTTCGTGAAGGCTTCCACGATGAACTTCATAAAATGACTAATCTTTTACTTTTCAATAAAAATTTAAATTTTACATACTGTTACTTTTAGACGATATTTCGAGTCAGATTTGTTTAGTAATAACTGTACTTAATATATAGTCTCTTTGTGAAATGAGCTTGTAATATCGGTTTACAACACATATATGGATAATAAGAAAATAAAGGTTAAAATGTGACAACAAACTGCTATATAACAGTACGGGACAATATTCATAAGCTATCAGCTGTAAAAGTTATTGCCTTTTTTTCTGTCGTATCATATTTTAGCATATCATATTTTGAGTGAAATTGATCCTAAATTCGTCTAATAATATTAAGTTTTTAAAACAGCTGTGTTTTTATGCTCATTCGTTCACTTTTGTAAAGCAGTCTGTGTAAATATAAGGGATTTATATAATCTTTTCATTTCGTACTCTTTTCGTTTCATAATTATAGTTTTCGTGCTTTTATTTTCTATGGTAATACATATACATACCCAATTCAAAAGGGTGAAAATCAGCGAGTTCTAAATCGAACATAAACATTATTCTCTCTTTCTCCCTATACCTTATATAAAGATCATCGTCATCGTATAGTCCGAACGCAACAAGATTCTATTGCCTTTTCTTGTTTTTTTTCTCCTCATTCCTATTGAAAATAAAGCCACGTAAATTCCGTTTATAAAAGTTATGTCAATATTTCTGCAGTGCCTTTCCTAGGATAATTATTTAAGCCTAGTTCGTTTGATTACATGCAATTGATTTGATAGTCCACAACAGATAAGTATTGATTGTAGGAAGGATAGCAGGTGTTGATAAATATGATGGGTCGATAGATAGTCCCGTTATTCCTAAATCTAACCGTATGTTACCTCCCCCTTCATTTGTGGAAGTCCTAAGGGCATTTTTTCTCTTGGGGCATCCTCCCAATTTAACTTGGCAATGCAGTAATTATAGAGTCTTTGGATAAAACCAGCGCAACTTTAGCATTGAGATTTAGTTTCTTGTACGACGTTGCTATCTTTATATATGTGTTTGACCTTGTAAGTCGGAAAATACCTCTGCTGGCTTTTACAGCAATCCTGGTCTAATTAATACGTTCTCGTCACGTATCCACACATTAGCACTGGTTTGATCACTATTTTATATAAAATATCCTGATTTTAGAGATTCGAATTACACTTCTGGATTTAAATTTCCAAACTTAAATGGAGCTTCGCGGGGTCAGACTGCTAGACAAAAAGACCAACGTTGGAATACTACAATACAACATTGGAGACCTTACGAAAGTAAACGACCAAGAAGAAGACCACAGATGAGATGGGTTGATGATATTAAAAGAATAGCTGGAACAAATTGGAAATATGTTGCTCAGGATAGAGACCGATGGAAGGAGTTAAGAGAGGCCTATGTCCAAACATGAACGACACAAGGCTAAGAAGAAGAAGAGGATGCTTTTTAGCAAGTTGGTACTTGCTCTTACTTCTAAATTGACAGATCAGCTGTTTAACTGCCTGTACTGAACTTTCTTCTTTATTTTGCAAATATATATATGAAAACTAATAAAACTCTGGCATGCCGTTGATTAAAATATTGGATACCCTATACTATTGAATCAACGGAAATACTAAGATCACACGGGGAGAATATTATGGGTTATTTCTGGTTTTGTCATAATTTACACTGAAATTACTAACAAGAGAGTGCTCTCACTTCCACATGTCCAAATTGATATATAGTACCAACAGATGCTAGTTATATACCATCAGTACTAATAAAATGGAAACTATCAAATTAATGTCAATTTCTTTAAATAATCAAAACAATCGAAAATATATACCAAAACAACACAATAAAAGTAAAAGTAGAAGAAGAACTAACCGACCCTATTGAAGCTGGCAATATTTAGCTTCAACTAGCAATTCAAATTAAAGGACCAATTTGACAAAAATCATATTAAAGGGGTGACTGAAGAATTAGCCGATTAATTAATTAATCATTACCCTGGATATGCCCGATTGTGGTGGTCTTCTTAGTACTTAAATTTTCGTAAAGGCTCGTTCTTTCAACCCCATAAGTAATGCCTAATGTTTTACTTTTTATTCAAAATTTAAATTTTACATGCCGTGTATTACTTTTTGACGATATTTCGAATTAGATTTGTATAGTAATAATTTAAGGTATTAAAGAGCCTCTTTGTGGAAAATAAATAAGTTTGTGATATGGTTCGCAACTCATAGGTATATAGATAATAAAAAAATAAACAGTTAAAATAAGTGTAAAAAATTTCAACTCTATACATCGGCGCCATTGTTCAGGTGATGGGTTTATCACAGATATCAAAGGTTACATTTTAATTCAAGGTTCTATTTGCGTATTTTCAATATTAAAAGAGTAGGAAAAGACATGTTTATGCTTTTATTATTTTTTTAAATCTATTCTATTTCCTTTCTAGAGTTCCGTCTTTTTTGAACGACCTGTGTTCTTTTTTCAATTGGGCACTTGTCCAAGGCTATGACAAATACTCTCTCCTCTGCTATTCTACATTAATATGACTGATTCATTATTTTCTCTAAACACTCTGTCCTCTGCTATTCTACAATAATATGACAATTTATTTTCTCTTTCTTGCAGCTATTTTAATGTTTATCCTGTGTATCTTTTTCTTCTTCTTCTTCTTCTTCTTTTTATATAGACATGACTCTGTCTGTTTTTCAATGTGCCTCCAGTAACTTGCCGTTCCATGGTTTTCGTGGTCTTCCTACTGATCGTCTTCCTATTGGGTAGCCTTCTCTTGCCGTCTCTAATACTCTATTTGTTGTCATTCGACTTATATGATCGTTTCATTCTACTCTTCTATTTCTTAACCAGTTCTTGATGTTCTCCACCTTGCATCTACGTCGTATATCTGTACTTCTAGCTCTGTCCCATGGTGTCTTACCATCAATTTTTCTAAGTGTTTTATCTCTGCTGCTTCTATGTGTTCTATGACCTGTGTCAGGTCTTGTTTCTGCTGCGTATGTCATTATTGGTCTGATAACTGTTTTGTAAATTCTGCCTTTGGTTTCTTTCCCGATATTTTTATTTCTTCATATTTTTCATTTAGGCAGCCCGCGTCTCTGTTTGCTCTATTCAGTGGATCTTCCACATCAGTTTCGAGCTTTCCGTAGCTAGATAATGTGATACCTAGATATTTAAACTCCATCACTTGTTCTATTAGCTGACCTTCCAGCTCCAATTAAGATCTTAGTAAACTTGCTGTTATAACCATGCATGTTGTCTCTTTTGGAGAAATTAACATGTTAAATTTTCTGGCGGTTATATGAAATTGGTGTAGCATACGTTGTAAATCATCTTCACTTTGAAAGAATAGTATTGCGTCGTCTGCATAGCAGATTATTTTAATTTGTTTTTCTCCCATTTGGTATCCTCTTTTATTTCTTACTTTTTTATTATTTCATCCATAATTTGGTTGAACAACAGCGGACTCAGGGAATCTCCCTGCTCCCAGCTTCAATAGGGTCGGTTAGTTCTTCTTCTTCTTTTACTTTTATTGTGTTGTTTTGGTATATATTTTCGATTGTTTTGATTATTCAATAAAATTGACATTAATTTGATAGTTTCCATTTTATTAGTACTGATGGTATATAACTAGCATATGTTGGTACTATATATCAATTTGAACATGTGGAAGTGAGAGCACTCTCTTGTTAGTAATTTCAGTGTAAATTATTACGAAACCAGAAATAACCCATAATATTCTCCCCGTGTGATCTTAGTATTTCCGTTGATTCAATAGTATAGGGTATCCAATATTTTAATCAACGGTAAGCCAGAGTTTTATTAGTTTTCATATATATATATATTTGCAAAATGAAGAAGAAAGTTCAGTACAGGCAGTTAAACAGCTGCTCTGTCAATTTAGAAGTAAGAGCAAGTACCAACTTGCTGAAAAGCATCTTCTTCTTCTTAGCCTTGTGTCGTCCACGTTTGGACATAGGCCTCTCCCAACTCCTTCCATCGGTCTCTATCCTGAGCAACATATTTCCAATTTGTTCCGGCTATTCTTTTAATATCATCAACCTATCTCATCTGTGGTCTTCCTCTTGGTCGTTTACTTTCGTAAGGTCTCCAATGCTGTATTGTAGTATTCCAACGTTGTTCTTTTTGTCTAGCAGTCTGGCCCGCGAAGCTCCATTTAAGTTTGGCAATTTTTGTTGCTATGCGACGTTTGTTTTTGATCTTACCCAGTCGCTCCTCTTTTTATCTTACAGTCGTATACCTAACATTGCTCTTTCCATTGTTCTTTCTGTTGTGGCTAGTTTATTCATGTTTGCCTTGGTTAGGGTCTAGGTTTGCATTTCATATGTCATGATAGGAAGGATGTATTGGTTGAGCACTTTGCTCCTCAAGTATTGGGGTATTTTGCGGTTCTTAAGCATCCAACTAAGTTTTCCAAATCCTGCCCATGCTAGTCTTGCTCTTCTAGTAATTTCCGCACTTTGGTTCTCTTTGTCAAGTCTCAGGATTTGGCCTAGGTAGATTTACCTTTTGGCCTGAAAAGCATACGAAACACAAAAGGGATAATAAAATGTACTGCACAAACTATTGCGATATAAGATATATATATAAGCTATATATCTGTTAATTATTAGGATATACAGTATTTTTCTAATACACCTGGAACGATTGAGTGAATAGGTGAACTATTAAATAGGAGGAAAACTGTCGACTTATTTTCAAATGTACTGCAAAGTGCTTTAAAAAATTTAAACGAATTAGCGTAACATCTGTTTTGAAAACTAAATATTATGAGACGAATTGGGGATATTATATTACACAAACTAAACCGCTTGCCTACAAAAAATATCAGGAAAATATGATACGGCGAAAACGACTAATGACTTTACAGCTAATTGCCACATAAGTATCAATGTAACTATAGCTCACAAAATGGGTTCAATTACATTGCAATTTTTAAATTTTTCGTGATAAAATGAAGTGATTGATTGTTGTTTTGAAAAGGTAAGTTGTTTTTTATTTTTGTATTCCTATCATCTGATATTGTAATATTCATTTTAATAACATTTTTCATAATATATTCTGAAATGCGCTTTCTATTACTGATAACTAACAAAAGTTTTTTTAACTTCTCGTTAATATAATTATGTAGGAATTTAAATTTTTATCTTGTTCTTACTATAGTGCTAAAGCACAAATGAATTTATAGTCTACCGTATTTTTTCCTAGTGGTCATAGTTTTTAATTGTAGTATAGCTTATGTGTTTATAATAACTAGCACATAGAAAATAATAAAATATTTTGTAGCCTGTGCTTTATGTTTATTATCCTTTATTGTATTGGAACATCTAGAAGTATAGTAATACATTTTAATTGTTGAACAATAGAGAAAATAGAAACACTTTTTGTGGTGTGCCACTTAACCATACACAAAATCGTACACAAATAGTGAAATGGTAGTAAAAGTTTCCGATATAGGCCGCCAGACGGCAAAGGCATCGCCGCGCTCGATGTCTATACTATGAAATGTTTTTCATATAGTCTTCGGATCAGATTTTTTCAAAACATTAAATTACATCTTTTTGTCTTTCTTTATTTAGGCTAACCGCTACTGTTTTTTCTTCAGCGTTTCTTCTTAATCTACATTAATGTTATATTTACAATTCTTTCTGGAACGAGCTATAATTTTTCTCAAATAACCATTTTGTGTGGTTTAGTCGCCTTACGGTTTAGCGTGCTTTGGCTCTTTAAAGTCCCTTTTAATAATAATATCGTTTGAGAAATTTTTCCCAGATGACTAAATAAATTTCTTTAACATACAAGAGAGAGGACGTAGAGTAGGGCATAACGTAACTTAGATGTTGAATGAAAACTGCAAATTTGTCTTTTAATTTGTCTATTTGTCTTTTAATTTGAGTTTTTCTTCTGTTTTACCTCTTGAGCAGTATTTTGTAAAGCTGACAAAATAAATATATTGACCGATAGCTTTTGTGGTCGTTGGAGTTTTTGCCAGGTTTAAGCAAGGCAACAACTTTGTCTTTGCTTTGTTTGTCTGAAGACTTTGGATATCAGTAACTGTTGTATTTTTGGTCCAAATTTTATAATAAGCTTTGTGCTCAGATCTTCAGTCAGTGCCGTACTATTCTTCATTATATACGTAGATAGTGGATCCAAGCTCAACATCGTTAAACGGTTCCTTCAGCTGACTGGTTTTGTCCTCTCTCATTTTAAGTTTTTCTTTTCTTCTTTGCCGGCAGAGATAGCACTTTTACATTTATTATGTGATTTTCAGCGATCAGCTTAATACCAAATACACTATTTTTTGCCCTCTATGTATTTTCTGCACTAGAAATACGTCACATTTGTGCTAAGCGCATATGTCTGATAAGGTTAAGTAAAGTAAAGTGTCTTTATCTCTAGATATGCCCTTAATATTTATAGACATTATTAGAATAATTGATCCTAAAAAGGACCGATTTGACAAAAATCATATTGACCGGGTGATTCTGATTAGCCGATTAATTAATTATTCATTACCCAGGGTACAACTGATTACGGTGGTCTTATTTGTACTCAAATTTTCGTAAAGGCTTTTCTTTTGAACCCCATAAGAAATGGCTAATTAACTTTTCATTAAAAATAATTTTACACACTGTTACTTTTAGACGATATTTCGAATCAGATTTGTATAGTAATAAGTATAGTTAATATGGAGTCTCTTTGTGAAAAGTAAATGAGTTTGTAATATCGGTCCCAACTCATATATGAATGATAAGGACATAAACGGTTAAAATAAGTGCACAGAATTTTAACTAAATATATCGGCGCCATTGTTTAGGAGATGGATTTATCCCAGAGATTAAAGGTTAAATGTATATTCCAGGTTCTATCTACGTATTTTCATTACTAAAAAAGTATATTTAAAATAAAGGCCTTAAGATATATTTAGATTCTATGGAAATTAGAATCTATGGAAATTAGCAAATTAAAAAATACATACATAATTATTCTGAATGACAAAATTGAGACAAACAGTTGCCCCAAGTATTGTTTATATTGTAAAGGTTATCGTCATAGTATAGTCAGAACGCAACAAGGTTCTATTGGATTTTCTGCTTTTTGTCTCCTCATTCCTATTGAAAACTTAGCCACGTAAATAACGTTTTAAAAATATATATCAATATTTCTGTAGTGCCTTTCCTAAGATAACTTTTTTTAAGCCTACTTCGTTTGACTACATGTAATGTATTTGATAGTTCCCAACAGATAAGTATTGATTGTAGGTTGGATAGCAGTTGGTTGTACAGGCATGTGTTGATAAATATGATGGGGCGGTAGGTAGTCCCATTATTCCTAAATCTGACCATATGTTACCTCCCCTGTTGATTCGTGGACGTCCTAAGGGCATTTTTTCTCTCGGGGCATTCTCCCAGTTTAACTTGGCAATGCAGTTATTAGAAAGCCTTTGGATGTAGCCAGCGTAACTTTGGCGTTGAGATTTAGTCTCTTGTATGACGTTGCTATCTTTATATATCTGTTAGACCTTGGCATTAGTTCCGGTTCGGTATTGGTTAGTATTCGGACCTTTGTAAGAGGATGGCTTTGTAGACCTGATGGCTTTTCTAGTAATCCTGATCTAATTATTACCTAAGTTTTACTTACATTGTTTTGTCAGCGTTCTCGTCACATTTTCAGTCAATAGCACTGGTTTAATTACTGTTTTATATATCCTGATTTTAGGGATTTGTATTAGACTTCTGGATTTAAAAGTGTTATGTGGGTTCTATTTACATCAGTTAGCTACCTGAATATATACCCTAATTTAATAATAAATATCTGGGAGCTTACATCAACAAAGAATTAGATTCAGACTAAGACTAAATGGCAAGGGCAGCGTTCTTAAAATTCAAGCAATTGTTCTGTGACAAAAATCTTAATACCGCGCTGAGACTGAGGTTTGTTGAATGTTACGTCTGGTCTCAACTATTGTAAGGAGTAGAAATATGGACAGTAAAAGCGCAAATAGTTAGGAAGCTTCAAGCCTTTGAATTTTAGATATACCTGGAACACATACTAAGGAATATAAAGTCTTCTGCAGGCCATCATGCAGGGTAGAGTCGATGGCAAAAGGGAATAGGTAGAAAGAGGAAGTCATGGCTGCGAAATATTCGTGACTGGACAAACATGACTGTAGACGAATTATTCCACGTTGCAAAAGACAGAGATACTTTTAGAAATGTGGTCGCCAACCTCCGTTAATGGACACGGCATAGGAAGAAAAATAATGATACGCTAAACAAAAAAAAACAGAGATGAAGATAGGCGCCAAGAAACTCTGTGTTATAAAACAGTTGAATAAAATACAGATTCTCGATTCAAATATTCAAAAATTTAATGAACAGCTTACTAAAATAGAAATAACGTCTATTTAAAATGCAATTCATTAATGGCTCAAGGTACAAAGCAGTCCTAGCATCTGCTAATGATATTGATCTTATAAAAAACTCTCTCCGCAAACGACATCTTCAACAAAGTGAAGAGAGCACGAAAAATGTTTTACTTAAAATCAACAAAATAAAAACCAAATACAAGCGAATCAACAGAAGAAAGCAATTTAATACAGAGCATAATTCACTTAAGACCTATTTTAATACATGAATGCGAATCATGGACAATGACTAAAACAAATAAGGAAGAACTCCGAATATTTGAAAGAAAAATAATAAGATAACTTTTTTAACCTCATTATCATATTGCTACAAATCCGTATAGAATAAGAACACATACTAAATAAAGAAAGCTCTTATAAATATATTGTTTAGGAAAATAAATCGCTTAAGGTAGATCAGACACATGCATAAACGCCAAGATGTCAAACTTGGTTAAAAAACGTAAACTAATTTTTGAAACCAAATTCAGTATTTTGCTTTAATCTGTGCCTTCTAAGAATTGCAAGGAAAAACAGACGTTGATAAAACTGTTTGTTATTAGAGACATGGGGAATCTAAAAATTGCATTCCAAAACATATCTCCTCAACTAAGCAAAAATCCTTAACGAATTGGTTTCTAGTACTCGTACAGAGTATATCGGAATAAAAGGAAAAAGACAGTTAAGCAAGAAGAAAAGTGCAAGCATTTACGTTTTAAGGGTGAAAGGATGTGCGCCCCATTTTTAGCTGACAAGCCTGCGGAGCATACTATTTCTGGTCCTTAGTTTGCCTTTTAGTTTTAAACAAGATTCTGTGATTGACAACGTGCGATATAAACTATCTACAAGGTATTTATAGGAAATTCAGAGTTCAAGGATTTTATCACACTATTGGATGTTCAGTTTTGTGAAAGCGCCTGTGTTGGGAAAATTGAAGGTGCGTTCCTAAGATTTTCGGGGTTTGGCTTAAAATTAAATCGTAGTTCATTTTTATTATATTTAAGGCATCTACTAGATTTTTTTCCACTCCAGCAACAAAAGTTTTTGGTTGTGCAATGTATGGTCTACATGAAAATCCTAGTATCTACTGGTATCTGTTGATCATTTGTGTAAATGTAATACAGTGTAGGTTCCATTACGCTACCCCAAGCGAGACCGTTTGTCTGCGTTCTCCATATTACCATTGAATGATACGAAAAATCTTCTGTTCTGTAGATATACGCGGATAAAACGATGTTTACAGTTTGTCATACAGTTTTTGGAGAAATGTCCTCTAATTTAATGTGTCGTAGGCGGCATTTAGATTGACAAATACCACCCCTGATACCTGATATCTTTCGTACCCGTTGTTGCTTTTTGCAACAACGGGTACGTTATTACGTACGTTATAAGTATTACGAATAAAAATAAATAAGAAAGAAGAATATAAGTGAACCATATTTAAAATAAGTGACAGAAAAAAGAATATTATATATACATTTACTTCTAAATTAAAAATAAAATACTCGTATGCCTGATAACGAAAGATACAAAATTTACAAGCGACAAAGTATTTTTTAAAACAACCGAACATATTATATGTAATAATTGTAATAGATATGTTGGCCATAATCAAATTACCATAAAGTCACCGAAATATTTTATCTGAGTAATGACTCACTACTGATTGCTACGTTACGTTATACGATACATTTATAGTTAAAAGCGAAATTAGGTGTTATGCCTCCTTATTATTTTAGTATCTGTTACAAGTTACATACTAAAGTATTATAGTAAGATATTGAATTCCCTACATTTAAAAATTGAAATATTGAAATTAGACAGTAAAAAATTATAATTTTAAGATTGATTTACAAATTATTATAATTTAAACTTTACTACTTTATGAAACAAATATTGTACATCATAAAACGTAGCAATCGAAACATCGGAACGCACATTTATATAATAAATTTTTCAGTGTCAATGCATTAAAAAAATACTAATACATAAAAATTGCCTTTTCCAAGCTTATAACAGACACTAACTTAAGTTTAAAAATAATTAAAGCAAGTAATATAAATTACCACCATAAAATATTTAACTACATTAACCAAGTATTTGTGAAATTTCGGGATGACTAAATTGATTGATATTTAAATAAATTTCAAGTTCCAAAACGTACCTGCTGTAAAATTTAAAAATCTACGACTAATCAAATTATTGGCAACATCGGAGGAGTTTAGTTGTGTACGGGGAAGAATACATACGGATCCCAAAAGTGTTTTACCCTATTACGGAGTTCATTTAATCCTACGTGATGGTCGGAGTCTACATAAAGCGCTACCCAGATAATAATATACACGGTGTATATTCTCCTGGAGTTAGTATAATACCGTTTTAGTACGGGGCCCACATTAACCGCTAGATCTATATATATATATATATATATATATATATATATATATATATATATATATACATCTAGCGGTTAATGTAAGCTCCGTTCTAAAACGGTATTATACTAACTCCAGTAGAATATACACCGTGTATTTTATTATCTGAGTAGCGCTTTATGTAGACTCCGACCAACACGTAGGATTAAGTGGACTCCACAAAAGGATAAACCATTTTTGGGATCCGTATTTACGATATTGCATATACTTCTAAACTCCTGCGATGTTGCCAATAATTGTATTAGTAGTAGATTTTCAAATTTTACAGCAGGTACATTCTGGAACTTGAAATTTATTTCAATATCCATCAATTTAATCATGGAGGAATTTGAGGACTATTTGGCTAATTTATGTAGTTAAATATAAATTGTTAACCGACATATACCTTTATTTTACTTTTTAATTTTAATAAGCAAGGCGGTAATTTATATTACTTGCTTTATATATTTTCAAACATAAGAAAGTGTGTATTATAAATTTGGAAAAGCGAAAATTTCCGTTTTTATTAATTAGTATTTTTTATTAAAATGCATTGGCATTAAAACATTTAGTACATAAATGTACGTATATCAAATAGAGTAATCGTGTAACAGTTTCTGAAATTAGAAGCCCCTTCGGTAAGATTATAAAGTTTGTTACCACAAAAAATCTACTAGCATGCACAGAGATGAGAGAGACCTACACAGAAGAAGATCTATTTTTAGCGAATGACAGGGTCATCTATGTAGCCAACCATTGGAAATACAAAATTTAAAGCTGTTGGTGTTCCGGGCACGGAAAGTAAAGTAAGTATAAAAAGAGGTAAAAGTAAAATGAAAAGAAAAATAAAACACTTATATAATATGTAGACCTGAAAGTGCGCCGGAGGGTTTGAAATAAGAATTTACCTAAGGAATGAAATAAGAATTTACCTAATATAAAACAGATCTGAAAGAGAACAAAAAACAGATCAAAGAATTAATACAGATTAAGTACATCCTTAAGTAACATATCTCAAATCCGCCTGCAGTTTTGTTGGGTAGATCGAGTAGCTCGACAGAACTGTTGCCGGTCCCAAGCCCAAATAAAGGAGGAGGGGGTCTACAGCCCGTTTAGCACTCTACTGATAGACTTTAAAACCATACAGCTCATAGAAACAGAATTATGCCTCGGGACAGGAATGATTTCATTACGACGACCAACGGGAGAAAGAGGACAACGAATTTGTGGTAAACGAGAAATACACTTCGCATCGGTGCTTTGAACGTAAGGTCTCTACAAGAGAGCAGAAAATTACAAAAGAGCTTGTAGAAAAAAAATATAGACATGTGTGCGCTAAAAGATACAAAGAAAAAAGGAAAAGGGTCAAATTATTATAGATGACCATCTCATGATTTACAGTGGTGTTGCCAAAGAAACCAGAGCCAAAGAAGGAGTCGCTCTGTTAGTACACAAAAATTTTTTACACCAAGTATAAAAATAGTAAGTGTAAAAATTAAACTGGATGTCAAACCTCTGAATGTGATAGCAATTCATGCACCAGAGAACAACAAAGATCCCACCACAAGGGAAAACTTCTACGAACACCTTCAGACTGTAATAAACGAGACCCCACATGATAAATATAAAATCATTATGGGTGATTTTAACGCCCGTGTTGGCAATGATTTAGTTCCAGGGATAAAACAGCGATATAACGAAAATATCAGAAATGAAAACGGAAACCTTCTAACGGACCTCTGCAGCAAAAACCAGATACGTAATAATAATACATTTTTCCCTCACAAAGAACAATACAAATACATTTTTGAAAACAGTAGAGGACAAAGATCTATTATAGACTATATTCTGTTGAATAGAGAGCACTAACATCAGCAGAAATAGAAAGCGATCACAAATTGGTATTGTGCCGAATGAAAACACATATATGTGATAACAAAACACCAAAATACACCACAAAGATAAAAGTCGAAAGCTTACAGGATGACTCCACAAGATACCTATTCCAGAAAAGAAGAACCGAAAAAAACAGAAAAACATGTATCACAGAAAATGATGGAGTCGAAGAAAGCTGGGCAAAAGTTAAGTCTAATATTTTAGCCTCGGCCAAGAAAGTTCTTGGTAAAAGAAATATAAATAAAGTGAAGGAAAAATGTAAAGAAAACAAAAAAGCTTACCTGAAATACATGTCAACCAAAACACAAGAGGCATAACATAATTACAAGACAATTAGAAACGAAACACATGCACTTATAAGAAAAATAAAAAATGGTCACTGGGAACGTTTTTCGAAAGAAATGGAACATAATTTTTCTCGTCTGCAAAAAGAAATATAGCGCTTCATCAGACGTCAAAGAACGGAGGTAAAGTAACTAATAGAACTAAAATACATAGAAAATGATACGTGGATTGACTACCTAAAAAAGCTATATACAGGAGAAAAACAAACGACGCTAGAACCGGAAACATCAGAAATTACAACATATAAAGAACTTAATGTAAATGTACAGGAAGTTCGGAAAATACTTGAAAACCTGAGGAACAGAAAAGCAGCAGGTAAAGACGGGATACCAAACGAATACTGAAATATTATGGAGCAGCAATGACAAATGAATGAAAAATTAACAACATTAATTAATAAAATTATAAAACACAATAAAATGCCGGAAGAATGGAGAAGGAGCGAACTAACTCTACTATTTAAAAAAGGAGATACAAACAGACAAAAAACTACAGAGGTATAAACTTGTTAAATACTACGCTAAAACTTACAACTAAAATTTTACAAGTGCTAATTAATCACAATATAAGTTTAGCAGATGAACAACCGGATTTTTTTAGTGGTAGATCGTGTACAGATGCAAAATTCGTGATAAAGCAAATTACTGAGAAATCACTGAAGTATAATAGACCAGCATTCCTGTATCTGATTGACCTAAAGAAAGCGTTTTACAGAGTAAGACTAAAAGATGTAATCCATCTTCTGTATAATAGAGAAGCTCCCCTAAATATTATAAAAACTATCGAAAACATCGACCAAAACAACAAAATTGAAGTCAGAATAGAGGGACAACTTACAGAATCTATAGAAATAGGCAGCAGAATAAGACAATGGGATTCGTTGAGATTTAGCCCCATGCTCTTCAATTTGATTATAGATCAAATCATCAAAAGCGTTACCAAACGAAGAGGATACAGAATGGGAAACAAAGAAATTAAAATACTCCGTTACGCAGATGACGCAATATTAATAGCCCAAGATGAAGATAGTTTGCAAAGACTGGTCCACAAATTTAACATAAGAGCAAAAGAATTTAATATGACAATCTCATCTCAGAAAACTAAAACAATAGTAGTCAGCAAAGGACCACAGATGTAAAATAGAAATTGATGGCATTAGCAGAAACCTAAATTAGCAAAATTTCCAATAATGGAAAAGGCAGAGATGAGAGTACTGAGAATAATTATAGGAAATACGCTGAGAAATCAAAAGAGAAGTGAAGACATTAGAAGAAAATGTAACGTAAAGTGTATAAATGAATTAACACAAAATAGAAAAAAAGAATGGAATAATCACATAAGCAGAATGGAGGAGACCCGTGACGTCAAAATTGCAAGAGATAAGTCACGAATCGGCAGAAGAAGTATCGGACGATCGCGCAAAAGATGAAGTGATAACCTTCCATAGAGGTATTATTCCGCCAATGAACAAGTAAAATTGCTTATAAAGAGAAATAATAACAAGAAAAAAAAGTAACATCTCTCAGATAAATAAGCGGAACAACAGAAACTGAGTATAAACGTGAAATTCCAGAATTAACATTAAATAAATTACCGCAAATCGTACGAACTGAAATAAGTGTTATTTTCTGCACATACATATATATATATATATATATATATATATATATATATATATATATATATATATATATATATATATATATATTGATATGATATAGGAGAAAGAAAAATAGTGATTAAAAATAATTTACAAGTTAAATTTTAGATATAACAAGTATTTGGTTATTTTAATAAGTTAAATACTAGAGAATTTAATAAAAATATATTTATGTGAGGGCATTTTTAAGAAATTAGCATATAATAATTGTAAAAAGTTGTATTTTAGTAATTATGATTTTGTAGATATATTTAAGTGAGCCATGTGACTAGGCAACCAAAAATACTCTTTAAATTGACAGACAGGAATTAATAAATTACGAATATAAAGTGGGGTTATAATAATAATGTTAGTTTAAAATGTTTAATTTATATATATTTAATGATTTAAGTGTATATTCTGATCTGAAAAGCCTAAATGTCAACAAAATTATCAATAGAACATTAACGAATTCTCCAGAATGCAGAATTTGACCTTTGTTTATGTTGGAACATTCTGGAATAATGATTATGTCGGTGGATCGAACAGATACTTTTTTCGAGAACATCCATATAGAAGAAATAGAACTAAATCGAACATGATTTCTTACCAGATGGTTCTGGAACATCCGAAAAGATATAAATACCCGTGATTTGGATTCAAGATAGCCAGTTTATTATGAAAGTTAGTAGAAGATAGACTCATTTAGTTAGTGAAGTCAATTGTTCAGAATTTTCAAGACAGTCAATCAGTTACAAATAGTCCAATTGTTTAATATAGTGAGTTAAATGAAGATTAAAAATTATGCATATTTATAATTATACACAAATAATTATTGAAGATTAAAAAAGTATATTAGAAGAATATTGGAAGAAATTAAAATTATATTATGATTGGAGATTAGTATAAATCAACTTATAATAATTGGATATTGGTCTATTGAAAAGAAGAATAAATATAAATGCTGTTTTGCTGGTTTGCTTGGTGGTTTATAAATGCTGGTGAAGAAAAATATATCTTAAATTGGTAGAAGCTGATAATTGGAAAAAGTAATTTCACAAAAACAACGATAACTGAAGTACGAAGACATTCAGTGGTGATTAGAATCTATATAGTGGAAAACAGTTCATTTAGGCATTCAGTGAAAGAAAGGTACAAAATTTTGTTAATATAATTTAGTTAGTGTCATAAAAGTTTCAATTTTGAAGATAGTTTGTTTAAATTTTACATTGTCTATAGAATTTAATTAGTTTTATAAGAATATCAATTTAAAGATAGTTTATTTTAAATTTACATTGGCTAGGTTAGATATAATATATATATATATATATATATATATATATATATATATATATATATATATATATATATATATAATATAATATAATAAGAAATATATTTAAACCAAGTGACAGAAAAAAAATTATATATACATTTACTTCTAAATGATTAACGTCTATAAAATTATTATTACAGTTAAAGCTTATACAAGCGACAAAATTTTTAAAACAATTAGACCGAACATAATATCATAACTGTAAAACATAATATATACGGAAACAATAAAGAAATAGATATGTTTAGTGGTTATGAAACCGCTTGTCGTCTGCCATGAATTTTATTACAGAATCAAGTTACCATAAGACACCGAAATATTTTGTCTGAGTAATGACTTACTACGATAAAAAGAAATAGAATACTTTTATAATACACAACGTTATAAAGGTGAAACTATAAAAAGATATACATATAATATAATAATGATATATATGATGATTCATAAACACAAGTTAATAACAATTGGTAATACAGACATAAAGATACCCACTAGAAAGTTTATAATTTCAAAACGACAGTAAAATAACGTTCAATTCAAAGGTTCAAATCGCGACATAATATGAAATAATTCAACAGCAAGTAAAAGTACTTTTTCTTTACCTATTTCTTTGTCGTCTTCTGAATCTTCATTTCCATTCGTTCCTATCTAAGCACATATGTTATCCACAAGGTACTTCTTCATTTTTTATTCACTACTCTTTTTGCTATGGCTTTCGTCATTTTATTTATTCATATCGTTCTCACTCATAACACATATTGGGTAGTTTATTGTTTCATTAAACTTTTTCTGTTTATATCCGTATCATATAAGTTTTCTAGTTATTATAGCGTATATAGTGTATGTTAATTCCATTGTATTTCTTATATTTTCAATATTAATTCTTTCCAATCAAGATTTTCGAGCAGCTCTGAACCATTGGCCTATTTTTGTTGCTTTTGTCACTGTTTCTCCTTTCTTTTAACTACAACTTTTCTCCACGTTGATCGGTCTTCTACATATCTCAATCAAATGAAATATTAACTTTTTGAGATATCCGAATATCATTATAAGAGCTTTCTTCATTCAGTATCTGTTCTTAATCTATACGGATTTGTAGCATTATACTAATAAGGCCTTATTTGTTTTATTCATTCTTTCTAATTTGCATCAATATATTAAAATAGGTCTGAAGTTTATATTATGCTCTTTATTCCTTCAGTGACGGTATTATTAACTGTGATTATTGATCCAATAATATTTAAGTGTTCCATACTTTCGAAATTGCAGTTGTAGACTTTTTTGTTTTATCTAGATTTATTTAATTGGTGTCTTCTGTGTATTTGCTTGTATTTGGTTTTCACTTCGTTGATGTTTTAGTTTCTTATGAAATCGATATCATCAGCATTATGTTAGGAGCTGCGTTGTACATTGGACCGTTAACGGATTACATGTTAAATGGACGTTATATCTATTTTGGTAAGCTGTTCGTTAATTTTTTAACTATTTGAATCGAGAAGTTGTATTTTGTTAGATCTCTGGTTTATTTATTTTATATGTCTGATGTTTTGTTTCCTGTATCGTTACTACAAGGATTTTGCTGGATACCGACATAGGGAACCTGGTGGTACGTACATGATGTTTTGATTACCAACAGTAGAAAATTTGTCCTGCTGTAAAATCATGATTATTTTACTAGAAAATATAATGTTGTTTAATAATAATAAAGTTGTTTCACTTTGCTTTCTCCATCGAGGTCGCAGTGAGGCTGCTACCATTATACCTTCTGGTATTTAATATTTTGCCGATCAAGCAACACTTCCTATAGTCATTAACTTGGTACTGATATCTCTACTCCCCGATTTCAGCAAGCAGTCACAAAACTATTAAAACTGCTACATTCATGCCTCCTATTCAGTGGCGGCTCGTGGCTTGAGAGACAAGGTCGGCAAGGTATTTTTTGTCTCCTCAGATAGGTATACCGTCTAATAAAGACTTAAGTAAATCATCATAGGAGATTTTTTGTTTTCCTGTTTTTTGTTTTTTTTTTCCTATAAATTTAGAACCTATACATGTTTATAAATTAACTCAAGTCTACGTTGTTTGGAAGTAACAAAATGGGTTATAACGTCATCGTAAAATTTATTAGAGTTTTGGAGAGTGAAACCTACATAAGGTTTAAGGGGCGGTATATGGAGAAGGAGATGATAAATAAGAGAAGAACTAGCAAAGAAGTTATAATAAAAAGAATGGCTTAGCTCAAAAGAACACAGAGACACAAAACCTCAAGCACGAATTCGGGCTAGCCTCACTACACTAGAATTTGGATTTGAGATAAGGGGAAAACAGATCGTTTTATCCAAAAGAATACAATATAATAATGCACCGGAAAATCTGGAACTATAAAAGGGGTAAGATAAGAGAATATACGGAGATGCCTAGGAAAATACTGAAATGGGCGCCAGCTAATTTCTGAAGGAAATTAACGAAAAAAATAAATAAAGTTATGAACAACAAGGAATACAGTACTATTGATTTAATACCCTGTAGTAATGTTTAAAAACCGAAAAGACACTATTGACCTTGTTCTGCCATATTTTAACTGTAAGCAGGAACTGAAATAAAAGCAAAACTACTTGTAACAAATATATTTATAATATTAACAACTAACAAAACTCACCTATATCTATATATAGAAAATATAATTACAGTAGTGGGGCTACGGTATGCGAGGACCAAAAAGCCACGACAAAATGAAGGACCCCCACTACTGGGCCAAACAAAAAGGTGTATTAGTAAATATATAATCTAAGTCCATGGGAGAAGCGAAATCTTAACACTAAGGTTAGTTACGAAAGTTAAATCCTAGATAGGTAAGGTAGGGAATATAAATACTAAAAAAAAAACCGTGACGGTTATACAAAAGAAACTACCTTACCTAACAAATATACGACTAATATGTGTCGAAGCAGCTAAACACCAGATCTATGTGTAAGTGTTATGCTTACACATAGATGCTGGGAGATATCTAAAGTGATCAAGTGTGATGAGTATGGCCAACAGACTCGGAAAGATATATATATATATATATATATATATATATATATATATATATATATATATATATATAATTTTTAAAAACCCTGATACATAAATTTCTTCCCTTCCCTTTTAAAACCCGCTATACAAAAATCATGAACCCCTTCCCTATCAATGAATCTAGTTTAATTAATTAATAACTATTTACCTAACTTTTTATAGCTGATACAAAAACTGTAATAAGTACTAACCTTGGTATATGCATATACAAAGTTGTAAATTACAAGAAAAACCTTAACCCTGAGAAACTTGTTGTTAATGTCTGTCACAACACTACAGCTGTCCTGGTTAGGTCCCCTTAAGACTCTGACGGTCCTTGAGGCTCCGAAAAAAACGAATGACGAAGAACGCTGTGGTTCTGGAGACAATCGGTTCCTGGTTACCAATGGGTTGAAGTAGGTGTTTGGTTAAACTACTTCTAATATTAAACGTTATCCTAATCGGGTGAAATCTACAAAAAATAACATTTAGAGAAACATCAAGGCACCCAAAGATGAGTGTTAACACATACTCTTACATCGAATTACCACAATAAACAAACATTTTATTTTATCAGCTGGCTGTCATCCTGTCTATTTATTGCGTCTGCGCATTTAAAGAATATCTAGTAAATTAGGCATGAAAGTTTTTATACCGAATAGGTATACAAAAAAAAGGAAAAAACTAATTAGGTGTCCGATAAATTTACGATCTAGGCTCAAGGCCACATAATACATATGAGAAAACTCAGATTTTACACTTTTAATATTTCAAAAGACAATGAAAATATCAATAAAATGATAGGCCTATAAAACTAAATGATTTAATTGCTCATCTGGGTTTTAAATATTTATTTCGGTAGATTTGGAAGCCGGGTTTTAAATATTCATTTCTGCAGATTTGGACGCCGGTTTTTCAATCAAGATTTTTTATCATTTGTTCCAATTTCTCCCTTGATGTTCGGAGAAAACATTAAATCCAATCCCAGATTTTCTACCCGATTTTAAGACAAAAAAAAATGCCGGTTAAGGCTTGGAGAAATACACCTCTCTGTGTGAGTTGTTGGCCAAAACTGCCTTTAGCCGAGCACCTCTTGATCACTTTAGTTTGCGCATCGTCTCGTCTATTGCCCATAAACGTTTCATAAACGGGATTCTGAGGGGTTTTAGGATTTTAATAATAAATTATATTAATTAATTATATGTTAGCAGTTGTGACTGCTACATCCTCCCTCAACTCCAGAAAAAAAAGGAAAACTTTCCACTTACCAGAAGTTTCCTTTTTTTTATTGTCTAGGACAATCTAGCCTTAAAGACAAACCAGATGATGAATATGATGAAGCCGAAACGTTGTGGTGTCAACCACAAGGATTTTGAGCTTATCAGCCACACTGTTTACTCAGGAGATGGGATAAAAGTAATGACACTGACAGACGTACAGTAGACAGACAGCATGTGATCTATTTAATAATGCGTAATTTACCAAAAAAAATTAAAATAATTTAATTTATTTAGACAGTATTAAGAAAAGTAAAAAAAACATAGAACCCAATCACTTAGGTACTTTCTAAATATAATTCAATAACCTTATAGCAATATCAATCTCAATACCAATATATTCAATATAATTCAATTCAACCTTATATAGAGTAAATTAACCTTTAACAATACTTAAATTCTATATTTCCAAGTATTAGTAAAACTATAAATAAACTACACTACTGAGGTGTGTTAACAACCTCTAAAAGATACGACCAAGAACCATTCACAACACAAACTCAAACAAAGTCCTATCAAGTTTACCCAACGTTGACACTAGAGCGAACAGATTCTATTAATCACTCAAGAGTTCAATGAGGGCTTAATTTATTAGGACTAGTTGAAACTATCATTCAAGGGGTTCAAAGGAGTAGTGAGGCGCAATATAAGATGTTGCTTTCAGATAACATCTCTAGCCTCTCCTACTCAATTCCTATCCTCACCTCCAAGAAGTGTGATCTTAATCACACGGGTGAACCCCGGTAAACCTGAGCAACCCTATTGGAGATTGGGTAACCAACCCCAATGGAAGGTAGGGTCAGGGCGGACGAGGAAGGGAGAAAGCATAGCTTGTTCAGAAGCTATAGCCAATAGCCCTGGCACTGGACTCGGGTGCAATAGGCCGATAACCTGTTCACCTTAAACTCAGCTATCACGAATGCTACGAACAATGAACTAACCGGACGGACCAACGGACAATCCGACAGGGCAGAATGGAAGAACATTGTTAAGCAGGCCAAGACTCACAAAGGGTTGTAGCGCCATTAGAAGAAGAAGAAGAAGAAGTTGAAACTATATTACTACAAACCTAAACATCTATATGATATGGTTCTGGATATCAGCAACATATTCGAAAATTCAAGGTAAAAGATAATTCAATACATCTACTTGCTTTAGCAGCGGTAGGGAAAACACACAATCGGTAAAGGCACTAGCAAGCCTAGATACTAGCAAGCCCACTATACTCATGGTATAGGGTATGTACAAAACTCACTTCTACCAGCTATACACTTGGTAGAAGGAAAGATAAAAGAGATCCTAACTGTAATACCCAAACTGTACTATTGACGTGGTCCAATTCTTTACTCACGACAAGAACAGTAAAGGACAGATTTTTAGGACTCCATAATCAAGATAAAGATAAGATATATATATATATATTCATAAGATATAGATAAGAAATAAACTTATCCAGGTAAAGGTAAAGATAACTAACTTAAGGTAAAGGTATGAGATAAACCAATTAAGGTAAAGGTACGAGATAAACTCAATTAAGGTAAAGATAAAGATACACTCAAGGTAAAGATAAACTCACATCTACCAATCCGTACGAATGGTAGGTAGACAGGTACAAACTCAAGATACTAAGACATGTTAAACTCAAATTCTTGAGAAGATAACAACATAGGAGATAACAAACCAAGTTAAACAGACTTACTTACTGCTGAATATCAGAACGATCCAATTCTAAATGACACATTCTAATTTCAACCTAAGAGACATTCAAGAAACAACTAATATGTATTGATATATTTCTGAGCCAAGTGAGGGCACACATCCAGGGTGATCAATCCTGAACCCACGCTAAAACACCGACACAGTAAGTGAATATGAATGCATAAGCTTTATGGCCATGGTCCACAAAACCATACAACACTATTAAAGAAAATATTTGGAATGTTTTCCGCATTATCCCTGTAAATATCTATTCAACTCAGAACTCAAGATGGGGAAATTCCCATATATCCATCCTGTACTCCTATGATATGCAGTTGGACTTTTAAGAGAAAACAAACAACAAAATTAAAAAGTCCATAAACTAAGATAATAACCAACATTAAGATAAGATAAAAAAAATTGAAGGCAAAATAGCACATCTTATTGTTTTGCCAGGTAAACAAAATAGATAAACCGATCTTAAACAACCAAACTGGTACAGCATTGATAAGGGACCAGTTAATCTTCATTTGAAGATGAAGAATCCAAATTATCTGACAAGTTATGTGGACCTACTGTCTTGTCCTCCAGTAAGTCTTTGACATGAAACCTTCCTAGTTTCCTGCCAGTGGAAGTTTCCTGCAACTCATAAATTAAAGGAGAAATGACCTTAATAACTGTGCAAGGTATGTACTTCTGACATAACTTGGCCGATTGAAAGTTCACTTTATCAGATTTGACAAAGTTTCTTTTCAACACAGAATCTCCAATTCTGAAGGATAACTCTCGCTTTCTCAAGTCATAATGGCATTTATTTCTAGCATAAGATGCTTTCAAACGTTTGCGAACATCCACATAAATATCAGGAAGATGCTGAATATCTTCTAAACGGTGTAATTTATCTGATATAGTGGGAAAGTTATTGGCATTTTCTGAAATTGTACCAAAATAATCACCAGAAAGAGGAACATGACGACCAAACATCAAATAAGATGGAGGACATTTGGTTATTTCGCGAGAAGAAGTCCTGATAGCCTGTACTATAGAGTGAATATGAGTATCCCAAGCTCTTTGATCAGGAAAGGAATATGACCTTAAAGCAGTCACGATTGATTTATTAACTCTTTCGGTATGATTGACTTGTGGATGATAGTTCGCATTGTACCAGATCTTTTGGACATTATATTTAGACATGAGGTCGCGAAAAGCCTTAGCTGTGAACTGTGGTCCATTATCGCAAGACACGATCTGTGGAACACCATAAATTAAGAAAACCTCATTCTCAAGATACTTGATAATGGATGAAGTAGTTGCCTTAGACATAGTATGAACCAAAGGAAATTTTGTAAAATAATCAACAACTACTAAGGCATACTGAGAACCTTTATAAGACCTAGGATAAGGACCAATGAGATCTAAAGATATAAGTTGAAATGGAAAATCAATCCGTCGATAACTACCCATTAAACCTGGTTGGGGAAGATTTGTCGGTTTGCATGTAGCACAGATTTTGCATTTAGCGATATAGCTACGTACAGTATGACGCATCTTCGGCCAGTAATAGAGTTCCGATATACGACGGAAAGTTTTGTAAAAACCAAAATGAGCTGCAGTAGGATGGTCATGAAAAGTGGCAAAAACCTCTGCTCTATTAGGAGTTGGAACGACTATCTTCCAATCCGACATTCCAGTAAGGGCATCCATGGAACTTAAGACATGTTTATACAAAACACCATGTTTAACTTTAAAATCAGGAAATTTACCTGGTACATTCTGTACATCATACAACATTTTTCGATACCAGTCATCTGGTTGCAAGGAAGATAAATCTAACAAATTAATATCGAACGTTTTAGAGAGTGCATCAGCGACTACTACACCAGCAGCTTTACGATGAATAATCTTGTAATCATATTGTGCCAATTTTAAAATCCACCTAGCCAAACGAGGAGATGGGTTCTTCATATTCTGTAACCACACCAAACTACTATGGTCAGTTATGACCGTGAAAGAACGACCCTCAAGAAAATATCTGAAATGTTCAATACCAGTAATTATAGCTAGCAACTCTTTTTCAGTTGTAGTAGAATTTTTCTGTGCTTTATTTAATTTCTTGCTTGTATAAGCTATAGGGTGTTCTTCTCCATCTACCATTTGATAGAGTACACCTCCAGATGCAGTGTTAGAACAATCTGTCATCAGATAAAAAGGCTTAGTAAAATCTAGGGCTACCATAACAGGAGAATTTGTGAGAGCCTCCTTGATTTTAATGAAAGCTTCATTAGCCTCAGGAGTCCACACAATATTTTGTCCCTTTTTCCGATTTTGAAGTAAATCTGTGATAGGAGACAACAAGGTCGAATAAGACTTAACAAACTTTTTATAATAACCAACCATTCCTAACAATCGACGGACCTGAGTGGTATTTTTAGGCACAGGAAAATCCCGAATCGCTGACATCTTATCAGGATCAGTACGAAGACCCTGAGAATCTACAACATATCCTAAAAACTTAATAGAGTCACGACAAAAGCTGCTTTTATCCAAATTAATAGTCAAATTTGCGTCTTTTAAACGCTGAAACAACTGCTGCAATACAGAGATATGAGTTTCGAAATCAGGAGTAATGACAAGAATGTCATCAAGATAGTATTGACAAAATGGGTCTAAAGCAGGACCTATTACCAAATCCATTAATCGACACATAGTCTGAGGAGCAGACACAAGACCAAAAGGCATTGTAGTGAACTGATACAATCCTTTGCCATTTACTGCAAAGGCAGTAAGCTTTCTACTCTCCTCGCTGAGAGGAATCTGTAAAAACGCCTTCTTTAAGTCGATAGATGAAATAAATTTTGCATTCTGTAATTTACTTAGGATGATATCTATACGAGGTATTGGATAAGCATCTCTGTTCATAGTTATACCGTTAAGTTTACGTCCGTCAAAACAGACACGAAAAGTCCCATCTTTCTTTTTTGTCAGCCACAGAGGGCTACAAAAAGAAGAAGTACTGGGCTCAATAATACCTAACTTAAGCATTTTATCTACCTCCTTTACTAGACTTTTATGCCAGGCTTGAGGCAAAGGATATTGATATTGCCTGAAGGGCTTAGACGAACCAAAATCAATGTGATGTTCGATGAGATGAGTTCGACCTAACTGATTTTTCGATGAGATAGAAGAGAATGATGTGATGACACTATTTAACTGCTCTAATTCCTGAGCATTAAGTCGACTCATATCTTTAACAGCATTGACACAAGAGATATTAAAAGAAGACACAGATAAGGAAAATTCAGTAAAATTTAATTCACTATTAAAAGTTTTCAGAAAATCCATACCTAGGATGACTGAATTCTTAACTGAAGGAATAACAAAGAATGTAATCATTCTTTTACAAAAACTAACAGAAATCTCAGTAGTGAATTGACCTAAAATTGGTTGAACTTGACCATCAGCTGTAGTCACTTGCAAACTTTGATCTATTCCTATATTTACATTTGAATTCTGGAGAAATTCCAGACCTAGAGAACCTAAAATAGAGATATTAGAACCTGTGTCCAGTAAAGCTAAACAAGAATGTCCTAAGATAGATATTTCAAGATATGGACGATTATTCTTGTTTTTTCGAACTAACAATGAGTTTATATCTAAATCAACAAACGAAGACAAGAGATTACTTGAAGAAACTACAGAAGAATCACGGTGTTCATGCCCAACTAACGTTGTCCTCTCTTTGGTTGGTATTTGCCGTTCTGTGGTCTTTTGTCTTTCGGTAGAGCGTCAGATGTTTGGCTTGTGGAAGCTTGGGCATCCAGACTCGAGAAACTGGTTCCTTGGTTTTGAGGAGTTTGGACAGTGTTTGTATTCCCTGTATTTTGACGAGGAGTAGGAGCCAGGGCCAACCCACCCCTTCTGTCGTTTCCCGAACAGAATTCACACTCAAATTTACGGACACCTTGACGTCCACAACCATAACAGAACCGAATTCTAGGCTCAGGACATTCGTAATACCCATGTCCTGGCTGACAACAATTCCAAAAGGTAAGCTTCGAATTAAAAGAAGAGACATTACCAGACCGAGAATAGTTAGGCCTACCAGAATAGGATGGGTCATTATTTCTGAAATTTCTACTATTACTAGACCGTGAATAATTGGGTCTATCAGAATAAGATGAGTCATTATTTCTGAAATTCTGATGAATAGGGACTCTAGACACGTTGTCAGAAGACCATGACAAAACTTCCTCTAACTTCTTACACTTCTCCGTTAAGTCAGCAATTGAAGAAATATCTGTAAGTGCCAGACTAGAATGATACGATGAGCGTCGCTCTATAACTCCTCTTCCCCTAGATTGAAGCTCCTTGTGGGAGGTGAATTTTCGAACTGGAATCGTCTGGGTCCTGTATGTTTGACATTCTTATGTCTTCCTTTTTTTTGGTTTCTTTTCTTGTTCTTATCGTTATTTTCTTATAGATAATTTAGATGATTATTACAACGATGGCAAGATATAATATGATCGTCCAAATGCTGGGAATGTGGTAATTTTCTCTTTGTTCCATGATGGGTGTGATTCTGTTTGTGGGATTTTTTTCAAATTTTAAATTCTTCAAAGTTATTTTCATAGGTGAAACGCTTAACTCTTTAAACTTTAATTTCGGCTCGGTGATTAATATTGGTTGTCCAAAGGTTCGATCTTGGAACAACAATTCTTGGTTTCTGAAAAGGATTGTACACTGTGTATTTTCGATCAGAAAGATGCCTGTCAGTGTTTTAATTTGAATTCCTTCAGAGCATTTGAAAGTTAATTTTTCCTCCATAGGAAATATTGCCAAAAACTGGTTCATCTCTGGTATGATTTCGATGTGATTGCCTTGGATGTCTGCCTTAATATATTGACAATTACTGGAGTTTTCTTGTAAGATTATTTCCTTTTCGCATATGTGTTCTTGGTTATTTTGTAGACGGCTTGGACATTGGAAAATTTTACCATGGGTGCAGATGTCGTTGAGAGGTATTATTTTTTTTTTTTTTTTTTATTATATTAACGCATCAACCACGCAGGGTCATTAGCGTATTTAGATTAATACAATATAGATACAATAAGTAAAATATACATTAGTTTACAATAATAATAATAATAATATCTTTGTATGTTACAATGTTCATTTTAGATCTTTTGAAGGAGTTGGCAGTCTTTAAGATAGGAAAATATTTTTCGGGTGTCTGTATTTTCTTCTAGGGCATCTCTTAGGGAGTTGGGTATGTTATATTTTAGTCGTTCACTATTATATTTGGGACACTGTATTAAAAAATGTTTAACCGTTAGAGCACTGTTGCACACTTCACACACTGGTTTATTTTTGCGCTGGAATAAATAGTCATGAGTAAGTCGTGTATGGCCGATACGGAGACGGGTAAGTATCACTTGCTCTCTCCTGTCTTTTATTTTTGGTTTCCAAAGATGTGAATGTTTGTTGACTTCGTATAGCCTTGATGGAGTGTTGTTCCAAGATTCTTGCCATTTTTGAATTATTTTTTGTTTTAGGTATGGTTTTAAATCGTTTTGTACCAATATATTACTTTCTTCGGACATCGGGTTAGTTGGTGCGTTCTTAGCCAGTTTATCTACAACTTCGTTACCTTCAATTCCTATATGAGAAGGCACCCATAAAAAGTGAACTTGGATGTTCTTATTTGCAATGTTTTTAAGTTCTTTTTTAATTAGAAGTAGAAGGGGGTTGTCACAGTACAATTGAGTCAGTGAGGATAATGAACTTAAAGAATCTGTGATTATTATATATCTTTCTTTGTTTTTGTTTTGTATTAACAGTAGTGCTTTTAGGATTGCAAATAATTCAGCCGAAAAGATGGTTGTAATTGATGGCAATTTGAAACTAACTGAGGAGTCTTCCGAATAAATTGCTGCTCCAACTCTGTCTTCATTTTTTGACGCATCGGTGTATACGTTGTAGGTATTGCCATATCTGTTTAATAGTGTATAAAACTTTTGTTTAATGACGGTTGATGATATCTCTGATTTTCTTAGGCTTGTTAGACTGATGTCGATATCAGGAATAGATATTGTCCATGGTGCTGGGTTGTGGATTGAAGAGGTATCATAGGTTTTTGGAAATTGAAAATTTAATTTGGATAAGTATGATTTTATACGAAAGTAAAAAGGATGATCAATTTGATGTGTTTGTTGGAATTTATTTGTAAATCGATCAGCAAAAACGTTATGCAGTACTGGATTATTTCGGTTTGATGACACTGCCGCTGCATATGTTAGGCTTAGATATTGTCTTCTGAAAGAAAGAGGAAGTTCTCCACTTTCCCAATAAAGACTTTGAATGGGACTTGTGTAGTGAGCACCTAAAGAAATACGTAGACATCTATTTTGGATAATATCCAGTGACTTCAAATGTGTTTTTTTGGAGGAGTTGTAGACGATGGCTCCATAGTCAAGTTTTGATCGAATTATGGATTTGTAAATAAGTATTAAACTTGAATAATCGGCACCCCAGTTTTTAAAGGCAAGGGATCGTAGTAAATTTATACCAGGTAGACAGGATTTTTTCAGCTGTTGAATATGTGTCTTCCAAGTTAATTTTTATCAAACGTCATACCCAAAAATCGGATTTCTTCTACATAATCTAGTTTTTGTTCGTGTAGATATAATTCTTTTGTTTGGATTTGATTTCTCTTTGAGAAACATATTGCTTTCGTTTTTGTAGTGTTAAACTGAAGTCCACTTGTAGCTGACCATTTCTCAATGTGTGTTAACGCTTTTTGAATGTGATTGTGAATCGTTGCTATGTTTTTTCCTCTACAGAAAATAACTAGGTCGTCAGCGTATAATCTAGCTTTGACGGGGTTTTCAATTTGTGTTAATATCGAATTTATTGCTACTAAGAATAAAGTTGTGCTTAAATTTGATCCTTGTGGTATACCATTTTGTTGAATTTTTGTTTGAGAATATGTTCCGTCAACTCGAACTTGAAATTGTCTGTTTTCAAGAAAATTTGAAATGTATTTTAATATGTTACCCCTTATTAACCAGCTGCTGAGTGTTTTAATGATTGAATATTTCCAAACTGTATCATATGCTTTGCTTATATCAAAAAATATTCCAACACAATGCTGTTTTATTGCAAATGCTTCGTGGATTTCTGATTCTAAGTCAACGAGATTGTCTAAAGTTGAGCGATGTTTTCGGAAACCACATTGTTCTGGAATAATTAATTTGTTTGCTTCTAAATACCACATAAGCCTATTGTTTATTATCTTTTCTAATATTTTACCTATGCTACATGTGAGTGATATCGGTCGATATGTTTGTGGATCTGATTTTGGTTTAGTTGGTTTTTGAATAGGTATTATGACTGAATTTTTCCATGATTTAGGAAATACGTTTCTGGATAAGATTATATTGTAGATTTTGAGTAGGTGTTCTTTAGATTGAGGGCCTAAATTTTTAAGAAATATAAACGGTATGAGAGGTATTATTGTATTTTTATTTTTTAGCAAATATCTTGTATTAGGTATTATTATTGCAAATTCTGACTCAATTTGTGTGGGTATAGGTAATAAATAGTAGAGATCAAAGATGTTCTCAAAATCGATAGGAATTGTTAGAAAATATTGAATTTGGTTTTCCTCTATTTTACAGGTGATTTCCAGAATGGATTCAAAATCTAAAATATTTTCGTGTTTTAATTCAAATGGTAATTGTGTTTTGTAAAATAAAGAGATTCTTTGTAACTCTCGAAATAGATCACTAGATTTGATAATACTAGGGTGTAAGGTTTTGAGCTTACAAAAAGTAATAGAATTTTCTACAGTCTCCATTACATCAAGTATGGAATTATATGTGATAATGAGTTCATTAAACATGTCTTTTAGATAAATAACGTTCTCAAATTTGGTTTGAAAATCGACAATGTCTTTTATTTCAAAAATCTTTGTTTTAAGGATTATTTCATTTGTTTGAATATCTTGAATAGTTTGATTGAAGTTATCTATGATTTGTTGACTAAGAGAATATTGATTAAGTATCTGATGTTCTAATTTTAGTTGATTAGTTTTCAAATGTTCTAGTATTAAATTTATCTTTTCGCCATCTTCGGCGTCTAAATTACCTGTGATTGCTTTTACTATTGAACCAAAGCCATTAATCAAGCCTCTTTTCCTTCTTGTTAAATTAATATGAATATTTAGACCGCTAAATTTTTCTTGTATGCTGTTTTTGATATATTGAATAATATTAACGTAGTTGTACGTCTCTGATCTAAAGAATTCGCTGTTAGAAATGTTATTTTTAAGATACTCAAATTGCTTGTTCAGGTTGTCATATTCAGTTACAAGTGGTTTTAAATTATAAAAATGTACAAATGTATGACTAGATTTTTGGAGTTTTGCGGTTCCTAATTTTATAGGTAGAATGCCTAGGTTGTGGGTGATATCCTTTATTTCGGCTGTTGTATGTCCGATTGTGACGAACCTGGAAAAATATAAGGTTTCCGTTTAGGTCGTTTTACATTTGAAAGGTGAATGTTTTCGGTAGTATTTTTATGCCGCTTAATGAGTTTTGCTGTTTTCTTAAATTTATTAATGGATTTAATATTTTCTTTTTGATATTTATTTTTAGTTTTTCCTTTTATTTGTCTGTTTCGCACAAATACTTCGGTAGGAATTTCATTTGGTAATTCCTCGCGTGTTTCATTTGCTTTATTTATAACTTTTGCTTTGTTTTCTTGAAGATTTTTGTTAATATTAGAATATAGTAATTTCATTTTATCCTTATGATTAGAAATATAATTATTAATTAATTGTTGCTCTAGGTCAATGCTAAATGGGGAGTTGATGTCTAAATGTCCCGTGACTAGTTCATGGGGTTTCATTTTTGTTACGGCGTGGATAGTACTGTTGTAAGCTAATAATGCATAGTTTACTTTTTGTTCTATTGGGTTGGATTTATACTCATTTTGATTGTTTAGTAACCTAATATGTTCTATAATAGTTGAATGAAATCTTTCAGCTATACCATTTGATTCTGGATGCTGGGAGGAGATAAAGTGGATTTTTACCTTGTGTAATGCTAATAAGTCTTTAATGACTGAATTTTTTAGTTCTGTACCATTGTCTGAAATGATTTGTTCTGGAATACTATGATGTGTAAAGAATCTAATTAAAGCGTTTGCTACTTCGATACCTTGAGCAGAATTAAGTTTATAAAGTTGGGCATATTTAGAGAAAGAATCGACTATCGTTAGAAATTTGGTATTTTCAAGAGTTATGGAATCTAAATGTAAAATCTGAAATGGCTTAATTGCTGTAGGAGTAATACTAAATATTGGCTTTATGGGATTCCTATCATATTTTGTTATTTGGCATATTTCGCATTCATTAATATAAGTTTGTATAGAAGCTCGTTAATTGGGCCAATAATATAATGATTTAATTCGGTTATCCGTTTCATCTAAACCTCTATGATTTTGCTTGCCTTCATGATAGTTTTGAATTATTTCTTTAATTTCGTTTATAGGAACATCGATAAGTTTCTTGGTGCAATTAATAAATGATATTTGAGAATTTTTAAAATATTTTTGGATAACAACGCTAAATTTCTCATATACTGGGTCTTCAAAATAAAGGTGATATTTTATTTTGGGTATGGTATATTCTTTAATAAAATCAATAACATCACGCTCAAAATTGTTTTTTGAGAACTGGACAAGAATTCTTTGTCTTTTATCAAATAATTTGATTATAGTGGGACTAGCAGGATTAAAGTTAACTTCAGAGATAAAAATTTGGTTAATTCCCGTGTTTACAGGGTTTTCGGAAATAGGAATTCCGGGGGTAGGATTTTCTACATTGGTGTGTATCGTCTCACCGTCATCAGGATTTTCTTCTTGTCTATTATCTTCATCCATTTCAACAATCAGCGATTCTGTATCTGGTTCATTATTAGGATCTTGTTGAGCTTGTTCATTAAGTGTTTCCATATATTCAAAAATATTTTTTGTGTTTTCCAAATTTTTTGTTTCATTGACGTTTAGCTCTATTCTGGATAATGTATCACAATTTGTATTTAAAGATCCTTTTTTATAAATGATTTCATAATCATATTCTTCTAGCTTCAAGCGCCATCTTACTAGTTTGGAGTTGGGATCTTTTAATGAAAATAACCACTGTAGTGGTTTATGATCAGTAATAATAGTAAAGCGTCGTCCAAATAAATACGGGCGAAAATATTTGACAGCCCATACTATTGCCAGTAACTCTTTCTCAATTGTTGAGTAATTGATTTCTGAGTTGTTCAAAGTTCTGCTTGCATAAGCAATTGGCAAGTCGGATCCAATCTTTCCTTGACTAAGTACGGCTCCTAGCGCAAAATTACTAGCATCTGTAGTGAGATTGAAAGGACGGAAGAAGTCAGGATACTGTAATATGGGTTCATTTATGAGAAGTTGTTTACAAGTTTCAAAACATTGGATGTAATCTGAATCACTTACATTAATTTCAGCATTTTTCTTCAGGCGAGTAGTTAGTGGTTTAGTAAGTTTAGAAAAATCTTTAATAAATTTTCTATAATAACCTAAAAGTCCTAAAAATCCTTTTAATTGTTTAGTATTTTTGGGTATTGGAAAATTTTTTATCGCTTTTATTTTGTCTGGTTCGGCTTAACACCTTCTGGCGTTACGATATGACCTAAATATGCTACTTCCTTTTTTAAAAACTCAGATTTATCTATTTGAATTTTGAAATTTGATTCTCTTAATCTTTGAAACACTTCTTTTAAATTAACTAGATGCTCCTGAAGACTTGTACTAAATATAATTATATCGTCAAGATAAACCAAACATTTTTCATTTTGTATACCTCTTAGGATATTATCCATAACCCGTTGGAATGTCGCTGGGGCGTTACGGAGTCCGAAAGGCATTCGCAAAAATTCGTAGTGACCATTTTCTGTATTGAATGCAGTTTTTTGAATGTCGCGTTCATCCATCTCGATTTGATGAAACCCTGAAGCGAGGTCAAGTGTCGTAAAGTATTGACACCGTCCAAGTTTATCCAATAGGTCACTAATGTTAGGTAAAGGGTATCTATCACCAAGTGTGATAGCATTAAGACGTCGATAATCTATTACGACTCTAAACGTAGGTTTCTTGGAGGCGTCCATTTTTTTTGGGACCACCCATATAGGAGAGGACCAAGGGGAATCCGAAGGTCTAATAATATCTTGATCCAGCAGGTTCTGGATTTGATTTTGCACTTCCTTCCTATAAATTTCTGGATATCTATAGGATTTTGAATATACTGGTATATCGTTTGTTGTTTTTATTGTATGTTTAATTTTATTAGTAAAAGTTAATTGATTACCTTCGACATGAAAGATATCGGAATATTCTTTTATTAACTTTAATATTGAATTTCTTTCCTCAAAATTCATATGATCTGTTCGAACTTTAGAAATATCGAATTTGAATTCTTCAGCATTTATGGAATTTAAATTTGGATTTAAAATTTGTTCGTATTCAGCGAACTTTTCCACCATGATTGGGGAAGTTACATCCAATTTAAAATAAGATTCAGAAGAATTCAAAATCGTGCAAATAGCCTTATTGTTTTCTACTTTCGTAAGGCATTCCGGAATTTCTAATTTACCGATTTGTGTATATGGTATAATTACATCGCCATTTTTTATATTTCTAACATTTAAACTGATAACCTGCTCGGTTCGTGGCGGCACTACTATACAATTCGTGTTCCCACTGTTCCCGGCTTTATAATAATTCAATTCTATCTTACTCTGCGAAGTAATTAACACGTTATTGGCCAAATCAATTTTTGCATTTAATTTTTTTAAATTATCGAGGCCTAATAAGCAGTGAAAATAGTCATGGAATTTAAAAACGCAATAACTTAAATTTAATTTATTTTTAGTATTAAAAATTTTCGATAAGGGAATTTCAGTACAGTAATTTTCCTGTTTTGCTCCAAGTGCTGTTGAAATTTGAAAGGGTTTACGAAAAATTGAATTTTTAAAATATTTTTCAGCGACTTCTGGGGTTACAAACGATTTTGTGCTCCCAGTGTCTATTAGTACTTTAAGATTATGCTCAGGAAATACAATGTACGGCAATTCACTTTCGTTATTTATCAGATTTAAAAGTTCAACTTGAGTAATTATGGATTTTCCGAGGCTTTGTTCTCTAAAAAATTATTCTCATTAGTTAATTCAACTTCCTCGGTATCGCCAATATTATGCAGCTCCTCAGCTATGATATTTTGTGGTTGACTTGAAAATGTATTATTGAAGCGTCTTTGATTTCCAAAATTTGTTGGTCTAAAAGTATTTTGACTAGTGGTACTCATTGGAGTTGGGGCTTGAAATCTTTGATTTGGATTTGATTTAAAGACATTACTACTTCTGTTATTTGTAAAAATATTAGTTCCTCTGTTATTATTTGAAAAAGAAGTTGATGCTAATGGTTGTCTTGTTTGTTGAAATTGTGTGGAGTTTGTTATAGGTGGGGCTTGAATTCTTTGTCGAGGTTCATTGAATGTAAAGGATCTGTTCGTTTGAGGAAATTTTTGTTGAAAGTTAAGATTTGGTCTTGGATTACGATTATTTTGAAAATTTGGCTTTGTTTGCCTAGATTGTGAAGAATTATTTTCATTTAAATAAATTTGAAAATCGTTAGTTAAAATACTTAGTGCAGAATTTAAATCTTTAGGGTTTTTAGTTCGCATGAAGGTGCCAAGTGGTTCTTTTAGACCACGTAATAATACTCGTAGGGCTAAATTTCTAAAATAGTTTAATAAAATTAATAATTCTTGGTCATTAGAACGTGTAGTAATTAAAGATATTTGTAAATTCAAAAGATGTTGGACTTTATTGAAGAATTCAAAGGGAGTTTCATTATTTTGCTTTAATTCTGACATTTCTATACTAAGAGTATAAATATCTCTTTTATCAGCGTATGTATTTAGCAAGGCATCTTTAAGATCTTGCCATGTCCTAACTACACATGCTGAAATGTTAATAGCAGCTTCACCTTTTACTTTTGCTAAGATGCTAGACATAAGGTATTCATTCTGAAAATCATCTGAATCAACTGTATTATAAAATTTATTAATCAATTTTTCACAGATTTCCACGAATCTAGGAAGTAATGTATTTTCTCCGTGGAAATCTGGAATCATGTCAAGATATTCCTTTTTTAATTGTGGGATTGCCATTTTTATTTTATTTTTTGAGTAAAAATTTAAATTAAAAGTACGATTATTTATTAAGGATGAATTAGAACAAAAATTATCTTTAATAGGGAGTTTTGAGTCAGAATCTGAGTCTGATGAATCAGAATTTATTAGAATTTTAGGCTCTCTATACGACATAAGCACTTACCAGAGAAGAATTGTCCACTCCATGTAAGCTGGTTCACTCAGAAGGTTTGACTAGGCAGGTATCTTCGATATTCACTCGAAAAGTCCACTTAACACGATTCCTGTTATAAAGGGCTACTCAATCCACCCACAGGAATATAACACTTCCGAATTAAGGTCAATAAATCGTTGAAACGAACCGAATTTATATTCGTTAAACCCGTTTGACCTAGCTACTGACTGCGCCACTCAAATTTGGGAATGCCAAAAGTCCTTTTTTAAAAAGAATTTATTAGAGCTAAAACGACTAATTACAATAAAATCAAAATCTAAACTGAATAAAATATTAATTAAAATAAAACATATTACAGTTGCAATTATACAACTCACAATATTACGAAACATAGCGTCAGCACTCCTAAGTTCAATGTCTTTGACAATGTCAGCACTCCTGAGTCCATGGCCTGAATAAACCCATAGGCGTCGCTCTATAACTTGCATATACAAAGTTGTAAATTACAAGAAAAACCTTAACCCTGAGAAACTTGTTAATGTCTGTCACAACACTACAGCTGTCCTGGTTAGGTCCCCTTAAGACTCTGACGGTCCTTGAGGCTCCGAAAAAAACGAATGACGAAGAACGCTGTGGTTCTGGAGACAATCGGTTCCTGGTTACCAATGGGTTGAAGTAGGTGTTTGGTTAAACTACTTCTAATATTAAACGTTATCCTAATCGGGTGAAATCTACAAAAAATAACATTTAGAGAAACATCAAGGCAACCAAAGATGACTGTCAACACATACTCTTACATCGAATTACCACAATAAACAAACATTTTATTTTATCAGCTGACTGTCATCCTGTCTATTTATTGCGTCTGCGCATTTAAAGAATATCTAGTAAATTAGGCATGAAAGTTTTTATACCGAGTAGGTATACAAAAAAAAAGGAAAAAACTAATTAGGTGTCCGATAAATTTACGATCTAGGCTCAAGGCCACATGATACATATGAGAAAACTCGGATTTTACACTTTTAATATTTCAAAAGACAATGAAAATATCAATAAAATGATAGGCCTATAAAACTAAAAGATTTAATTGCTCACCTGGGTTTTAAATAATTATTTCGGTAGATTTGGAAGCCGGGTTTTAAATATTCATTTCTGCAGATTTGGACGCCGGTTTTTCAATCAAGATTTTTTATCATTTGTTCCAATTTCTCCCTTGATGTTCGGGGAAAACATTAAATCCAATCCCAGATTTTCTACCCGATTTTAAGACAAAAAAAAAATGCCGGTTAAGGCTTGGAGAAATACACCTCTCTGTGTGAGTTGTTGGCCAAAACTGCCTTTAGCCGAGCACCTCTTGATCACTTTAGTTTGCGCATCGTCTCGTCTATTGCCCATAAACGTTTCATAAACGGGATTCTGAGGGGTTTTAGGATTTTAATAATAAATTATATTAATTAATTATATGTTAGCAGTTGTGACTGCTACAAGAGATTTTAAAAGTTTTTTTTCTATTGACATTTGAGACAAGCTTGACATTCTCTCTTGTTTCATGGTATTTCGACAATAGGTTTTGATTCTTTTGAGGCAAGAGAAATCTCGTTCATTTGAGGCAGACGTTGGTGGTAATGAGAGAATTAATGACAATAATTTATTAATTTCGGTAACAGTTTATTGTAATGAATTGCAGTATATAAAATTATATATCTTGTAACTTATCCCATCTTCCGAAAATATTTGGATCAGCATATAAAACTTTTAATTCATTTTCTAATTTTATTTTATTAAAGAATGATGGATAATTTTTAATTAACCTGTCTAATAAATATCTTGGAAATTCTTTGGCGTAACTTTTAAATTTTGAATCGTCAAAGAGGTCAAAAATTTGCAAATCTTCAAAATTCGAAAAACGAGTATCTATTTGCATAATAATAGTATCCAAAATTTCAAAATATACTCGTTTTTCGATATCTGTTTCTGTGTCATGCCTTTGTCTTTTTTTTTTTGGGGTTCGGAAATATCAAGCGAGTCCAAAACTTCACTGCGTATATACTGGAAATTACTATCATTACGAAAATCTCTGAGATTTTGCACCAGTCTTGTTATTCTATTTTTGGAATGAATAATGTCAGTTAACTGATTTTGAACAACATTGAATATCAAATCGGTTTGGGTAAACACTTTCTTAAAAATCTTTAAAAGTATGTTAAAAGAATAATCATTTAATAAAGTTTTCAAACCGATTGCTTCACAGATCGAGATATCACTTTGAAAATTGTCGCATTCAATAATAAAATCAAAAACTTCCAAAAGCTCCAAAAATTTAACTTTTAATACACAGAAGAAATAATTATATGCAGAAGAAACACAAATTAAAAAACGTTATCCACTTATTGTACGCAAGAGAGATACCTCTAGGAAAAATCAAAACGACCGAAAATATATACCAAAATAACACAATAAAAGTAAAAGTAGAAGAAGAACCAACCGACCCTAATAAAGCTGATAATGGGATAAGACAGGGATATTTCCTGAGTCCTCTATTGTTCAACCTGATTATGGATGAAATAATAAAAAAGTAAGAACTAAAAAAAGATACCAAATGGAAGAAAAACAAATTAAAATAATCTGCTGTGCAAACGACGCAATACTACTCTTTCAAAATGAAGATGATTTACAACGTACGCTGCTCCAATTTCATATAACCGCCAGAAAATTTAACATGTTAATTTCCCCAAAAGAGACAAAATTCATGGTTACAACAGCAAATTTACCAAGATGTTAATTGGAGCTGAAAGGTCAGATAATAGAACAAGTGATGGAGTTTAAATAGCTAGCCATCACATTATCTAGCTACGGAAAGCTCGAAACTAAAGTGGAAGATCCAGTGAATAGAGCAAACAGAGCCGCAGGCTGCCTAAATGAAACAATATGAAGCAATAAAACTATCGGGAAAGAAACGAAAGGCAGAATTTACAAAACAGTCATCAGACCAATGACATACGCGGCAGAAACAAGACCTGACACAGAGAGGACAAAAAGGATATTAGAAACATCAGAGATGAAAACACTTAGAAAAATTGATGGTAAGACACTATGGGACAGAGCTAGAAGTACAGATATACGACGTAGATGCAAGGTGGAGAACATCAAGAACTGGTTAAGAAATAGAAGAGTAGAATGGAACGATCATATAAGCCGAATGACAACAAATAGAGTAGTAAAGACGGCAAGAGACGGTTAACCCGTAGGAAGACGATCAGTAGGAAGATCACGAAAACGATGGAAAGGCAACTTACTGGAGGCACATTGAAAAATGACAGTCATGTCTATATAAAAAGAAGAAGAAGAAGAAGAAGAAGACATAGGATAAACATTAAAATTGCTGCAAGAAAGATAAAATAAATCAGTCATATTAATGTAGAATAGCAGAGGACAGAGTGTTTAGAGAAAATAATGAATCAGTCATATTAACGTAGAATAGTAGAGGACAGAGTGTTTGTCATAGCTTTGGACAAGTGCCCAATTAAAAAAAGAACACAGGTCGTCCAAAATAGATGGAACTCTAAAAAGAAAATAGAATAGATTTAAAAAAATAAAAGCATAAACATGTCTTTTCCTACTTTTTTAATATTGAAAATACGTAAATAGAACATTGAATTAAAATGTAATCTTTGATAATCTGTGATAAACCCATCACCTGAACAGTGGCGCCTATATATGTAGTTGAAATTGTTTACACTTATTTTAACTGTTTATTTTGTTATTATCTAGATATGAGTTGCGACCGATATCACAAACTTATTTAATTTTCATAAAGAGGCTCTTTAATACCTAAAATTATTACTATACAAATCTGATTCGAAATATCGTCAAAAAGTAATACACGGCATGTAAAATTTAAATTTTTGATAAAAAGTAAAAGATTAGGCATTACTTATGGGATTCAAAGAATGAGCGTTAAGGAAGATTGAAGTACTAATAAGATCACCGCAACCGGGTAATGATGAATTAATTAATCGGCTAATTCTTCAGTCACCCCTTTAATATGATTTTGTCAAATTGGTCCTTTTTAGGACCAAATATTCTAATAACATATGTCTATAACTGTTAAGGGTATATCTAGAGATCAAGAAACTTTACTTTACTTAAACTTATCAGACATATGAGCTAAACACGAATGTAACTTACTTCTAGTGCAGGAAACACAGGTAGGGCCTAACCTAGGGTATTTGGTATATAGCTGATCGCTGAAAACCACATTATAGATATAGACATGCTATTTCTGTCGGAAAAAAAGCAAAGAATAACTTAAAGTAAGAAAGGACAAAACCAGTCAGCCGAGAGAACCTTTTAACGATGTTGAGCTTGGATCCACCATCTACATATTTAATGAAAAATAATACAACTACCGACATTGAGGATTCGAGCACAAAGCTTATTACGAAACCTGGACTAAAAACACTCTACAATGGCTTATCCGGATGATGAACAACTGTATTCAAATTATGGAGATACCCAAAATTTAGAGACAAGCCAAAGTTGTTACCTTGCTTAAACCTGGCAAAAAAAAAGACCGGGTACGAAAAATATCCGGTATCAGGGGTGGTATTTTTCAATCTAAATGCCGCTTACGACACCTTAAATTACAGAATATTTCTCCAAAAACTATATGATATCCCCTTAGATAACAAGCTCACTTACATTGTCTGCGTATGCCAACATAAGAGAATATTTTTTGTATCACTCACTGGTAAGAATAGCAGATGAAGAACGGTCTCGCTTGGGGTAGCATAAAGGCACCTACACTGTATAACATTTACACAAACAAACGATCCATACCGGTAGATACTAGGACTTCTATTATATAGACGAGACACCTAATATTGCACAATAAAAATAAACTATGAATCAATTTTCAGCCAAAACCCCTGAAAAACTCGTGGGTGTTCCTTCAATTTCCTCAACATAGACGTTTTCACAAAACTGAACATCCAATCTTGTCATAAAATCATTGAACTGTAGACTTCCTATAAATTCCTTGAAAATAGTTTGTATCACACCGGGTCAGTCACAGATTATTGTTTAAAACTAAAAGGTAAATTGAGGACCAGAAATAATATTCTTCGCAAGCTTGTCAGCTAAAAATGAGGCGCACGTCCTTCCACCCTTAAAACATAGACGCTTGTACTATATGCTTCTGCTGCCGAATATACCTTGTTAGACAAATTAACCATTCTTTCTTTTTGTGCACACTACTACCCATTTTAACACAAAAATATCTATTGTAGCACTTAACCATATTTATTTTGAGATAGCCTTTTATCGAGATATCATATGTAGTACACAAATAAGACCAGAACTAAAATATTAAAAAAGCTTTATACATTATATCGCAGAAGATTGGATAAAATAAAAGTAGTTTTTATTAATCAGATGCTTACATAAAATGTACAAAGACATACTCACGCAAACAAAATATATTACGAAATTTCTGTAATTAAAAAAAAACATCAAGTTCGGCATTGAACTAATAAAATTATAATAAATAAAAAAACAACATCTTTAAAAATACAGAAAAAATAAAATTTTCTATGCAAGCGAACATTCCATTCAATAATAAGCTCAAAATCCTTTTGTATCTACATACCTGTTTTTTAAAGAACCAGTTACATTTTAGTACTTAGTTATACCAGGTAATATGATAGCCTCTGTTACACAGTGTAATGCGTATGACATTCCACTGTCTACAAACAGTAGATAAAAATAAGGAGCCCATATAAACCGTTCAGGGTATATGTTGAAAATATACGGTATAATCGCACAGTTGCCAAACTCTCAGAGCTTACTTAAACCGATAAACGTATGGTTCAAATATACAATGAAGAAGATCTGAACCACCCCTATAATATATACACGTGAACTAAGCGATATACATTTATGATACAGGGGTATTTACGGGCTTCAAAAAATTTTTATAAATTATTAAACTCTACATGTTGATGAATCGACTGAACCAATATTACGGAATTGTCAAGTGAGCTCCGTATATCGGTATCCACTTGACCACGGAGCTCAATTGAACCTGAATTTTAACATGGGCGGAGTTCACTTAATGCCGTAGATATATATATATATATATATATATATATATATATATATATATATATATATAACAAAATTGGGAAATCTTGGTGTAGTAGTACTTGCAGAGTATCCATCTGTTATTAATACTTGCATCAATGAGCCATGTGAAGATATACCACCACCACTTCTTTGAATGGATTCCAATTCTATATGTAGATATGTTTTGGTCCATCAAATAGATTCCTCCCATATTATTAATATTTGGCAATGATTTTAGGTCTTGGAATTTTTACATATTTTTTTTCTTATTTACTATATATGACCACAGTTCCCACAGGAGTAGCACCATAAGCTATAGATGCAGCAGCCAAAATGTTATTGTCCATTCCAAATTTGTCAATTCTTTTTTTCTCAGTAATGAACAAGTTTTAGGAATTGTGTCACCCCTAAAGGTTCCTGTAATATTATATCCTTTTAATTTCAATCGAGAGAGAGCAACATAAAGTCCTACGATTTATCTAATTTAAGAATCTCCAAACAGTTAATCAAATCAATCACCCTAACATTGAAAGTTCTCTCAACATCGTAACTTTTCAGGTCAGACGCATGAACAAAGATCTAACTATGCTGTATAGTCCATTGCACTCCCATAGTTTCAGTCCACAACTGTTAGGAAAAATTAACCTTCATGTGCTTTCACATGAAGCAGCTTCACAGTTTCAGTCCACAACTGTTAGGAAAAATTAACCTTCATGTGCTTCTAGACAAACCAGGCTATTAACCTAATTACACGTCATCGAACTAACAATGGATATAATTCTTATCTATCTAGGTCTGGCTAGGTTTGCAAATTAATAAGTATACAGATAGGTTGGATTGCTTTGAACAGCAAAGTACCTACTTTTAAAGTGCAGTTAATATCTTGCCTGTGATTATTTGATGCCACTAGCTGTGTAAATTATTTTAATCGATTTTAAATTATTGTGACCTAGTTTTAGTTTTTTTGTGTTTATTTTTTGTCTATGTTAGTTTTAATTTTAATTTTATGCTATGTATGTGAGTAATTCGGATTTTATATTTTTGTATTATAGGATTGTATTTAAATTGGGCAATTTCTCGTAGACAAATAAATAAATTAATTAATTAATTTCAAAAAGTTAACTATGTTTATATTAGTGAAAAGTTGAAAAACAACACATACTTCAAAGAGCCTAACGTTACATATAAGTAAATTTACAATTATATCAAGCTGTTTTTATCAAACATAGAAAAAGTAATTAACTATTTTCACAGACAGCAACAAAAAAGCACTATTTAACAGTATTCTTGTAAAAATATGCGTTTTACTCTAAAAATAAGGTTTTTGCAGCACTTACTCGAAACAAATGTTATGCTCTATGATACCTTCTAAATTATATTTAGTTTAGACTGCAGTTACTCACTAACTAAAACAACTATCAGTATGGCTTTGCACGGAAGGCTTCCTTATGTTTGTTTTGAATGCTTTATAACGTCATCTATGTGATTGTAGTCAAAATGAAACTTCATGTAAAGCTGACTAAATACATCTGCAAGTGTTACATAAAATTAACACTAGGTCATAATGGGTCATATATTCTTCTCCATCTGCCTTTTTTATTTTTCTCCTTTGTATATATGTCAAGATTGTTCTGCCTAAAGTAGCCAATTCGCTGTCTTCACTTTGAGTAAGTAACCATATTTCAGATCCATATGTAAATACTGGATGTATTAAGGTTTTGTGCAATTGGAATTTACTCTTTTTTGTAATATCTCATCTTGGTTGTTTAATTGAGCCCTGAATGATTGGTGATGATGAATTGGGTATGAATTGTTGGTCTTGCTATGTTAGATGCTATTTAGCCAGATTCCAGTGTATTGTTTATTTTATCTAGGTACTTGTCTACTGCTACTCTATTATTGTACTTTCACTATATATGTTTTGAATTTATATAGTAATTTTCTGTCTTTCTCTTGTACCTATATTCAACTAGAATTTGTTTATTCTGAGAATATATTATTGAATCCTTGTAAAATGTTAGATATACCTATTCTTTTTCATTTTATTTCTAAATATGTATTTTTTATATTCAATTTTAAAATAAATGACTGAGTTTTCCTCCTTTTAAATAAGTGTTTATTTGATAAACCTTTCCTTACCAAATATAAAATTAATTACACATGTAAATAGCAATACATATACTATTTATGTAGATGGCATAGTCCTCTTAACAAGAACAAACTGAAGTTCTTTGGGAATTTGAAAAGTGAAGCAAGAAAATTACTAATGTTAATGGTATATATAAAATTTAGTTTGTTACATATAAAGCATTTTAAGATATATATATATATATATACGAAGACGGTTGCGTTTCGATTTAATTTAAGTCTCTTACCACTCCCTAACACGTATTTCTGGGTCTACCCATCATCAGAGAGAGTTTGTAAGAAGAACATAAGTTACTTACATACTTCTTTAGTTCGTCCTCTTCCTCTGTTGTAGATTCTAACAGATGGACTCTACCTGCGACATGACCCAACCGAGAAGTATAACGACCATAGACAGTGTCACAAGGGAAACCAACAAAAGAACCAATTTTCACTTTCAAATCTGCAAGAGTAGCCTCTATTTCCGGAATCTCATCACTAAAATTAAGATTGGAAGTTGACAGAACAACATGACTCCTATTTGCTGAAGCTTGCTTCAAAGCACCTCTCAGAACACCCCTTTTTTCATCAACTGTTTTTAACAATGGACTGGTTAAATGACGGACTCTCAACTCATACTCTAATTCAGGAGCTAATATATGCTCTACCTTAAAAGCTGACATATTACACAACTGAGAGATATACAAGAGAATGAGTAAAAGTAGGTAAAGTCTAACTTACTCTCTGACTCCAAGTTAATATTCTGAAGGGATGAAAGGATGTTTACTTGTTTTGGTCCAGTCGTGAAATCCAATGAAATATACTGCTACAACTCCCAAACGAACCTAAAATTTCAAAAACTGTTATTTCAAGGTAGTGACTCAACTTATTGACTACTCCGGACTTGTAAAATATGTGAAATAGTTAACTTTAAGTTATTTAAATTTTTAATTTATTTATTATTAATCTAAAATAGTTATTTAACCAATAAAAACCAAAGCAATTTATTCAGTCTACACAGAATATAGCAAAACAAGTTGATTTAAGGTATAGATATAAAAAAAAATTTGAAGTACAATAACTAAATGTTAAAATGAAAATCTAAAAGCACAACTAGTGAAAACCATAACAACCCAAGATCAAAACCAAAAGTTAAAGGAGATATATTTTTTTTTAAGCCAGAAGTGGAAAAGAAGCCACACGTTGGGCCTAGCCAATTGAAACCTCTATACTTCGGGAGTATTGGATTTTAGGAAGCGTATAGCTTACAAATTTCAGAAGCACTGGAAGAGAGGTGATGCAAAATACTAAAGATATGGCTAAGCTCAGAGGAACAAATTTAAATAGCCAAAGAGACACTAAATCTCAAGTGAGGATTCGGGCTAGCTTCAATGCACTGAATCGTGGCTGAAATTTAGTAAAATAATCAACAACTACTAAAGCATATTGGGAACCTTTATAAGACCTAGGGTACAGACCAATGAGATCTAAAGGTAGAAGTTGAAATGGAAAATCAATCTGTCGGTAACTACCCATTAAACCTGGTTGAGGAAGATTTGTTGGTTTGCATGTAGCACAGATTTTGCATTTAGCAATATAGCTACGTACAGTTTGACGCATCTTAGGCCAGTAATAAAGTTCAGATATTCGACGCAAAGTTTTGTAAAAACCAAAATGAGCTGCTGTAGGATGGTCATGAAAGGTGGCCAAAACCTCTGCTCTATTAGGAGTTGGAACGACTATCTTCCAATCCGACATTCCAGTAAGGGCATCCATGGAACTTAAGACATGTTTATACAAAACACCATGTTCAACTTTAAAATCAGGAAATTTACCTGGTACATTCTGTACATCATACAACATTTTCTGATACCAGTCATTTGGTTGTAAGGAAGATAAGTCTAACAAATTAATATCAAAAGTTCTAGAGAGTGCATCAGCGACTACTACACCTGAAGCTTTACGATGAACAATTTTATAATCGTATTGTGCCAATTTTAAAATCCACCTAGCCAAACGAGGAGATGGGTTTTTCATACTTTGTAACCACACCAAACTACTGTGGTCAGTTATGACCGTAAACGAACGACCTTCAAGAAAATATCTAAAATGTTCAATACCTGTAATTATAGCTAACAACTCCTTTTCAGTTGTAGTATAATTTTTCTGGACTTTATTTAATTTCCTGCTGGTGTAGGCTATAGGGTGTTCTTCTCCATCAACAATTTGATAGAGTACCCCACCAGATACTGTGTTTGAACAATCAGTCATCAAATAGAAAGGCTTAGAGAAATCCGGTGCTACCATAACTGGGGAATTTGTGAGAGCCTCCTTGATTTTAATGAAAGCTTCATTAGCTTCAGGAGTCCACACAATATTTTGTCCCTTTTTCCTATTTTTAAGTAGATCAGTGATAGGGGACAACAAGGTAGAATAAGACTTGACAAATTTTTTATAATAACTTACCATTCCTAACAATCGACGGACTTGAGTGGTATTTTTAGGCACTGGAAAATCACGAATAGCCGATACCTTATCAGGATCAGTATGGAGACCATGTGAATCTACAACATATCCTAAAAACTTAACAGAGTCACGACAAAAGCTGCTTTTATCCAAATTAATAGTCAAATTTGCGTCTTTTAAACGCTGAAACAACTGCTGCAATACAGAGTTATGAGTTTCAAAATGAGGAGTAATAACAAGAATATCATCAAGATAATACTGACAAAAAGGATCTCAAGCAGGACCAATTACCAAATCCATTAACCGACACATAGTCTGCAGAGCAGACACAAGACCAAAAGGCATTGTAGTGAACTGATACAATCCTTTTCCATTGACTGCAAAAGCAGTGAGCTTCTTACTCTCTTCGCTCAGTGGAATCTGTAAAAATGCTTTCTTCAAGTCAATAGATGAAATGAATTTAGCGTTTTGTAACTTACTCAGGATGATATCTATACGAGGTATAGGATACGCATCTCTGTTCATGGTTATACTGTTAAGTTTACGTCCGTCAAAACAGACACGAAAAGTCCTGTGTTTCTTTTTTGTCAACCACAAAGGGCTACAAAAAGAAGAAGTACTGGGCTCAATAATACCTAACTTTAGCATTTCATCTACCTCCTTGAAACCTAAATAAAGTTTAGGGGGTGGTATATGGAGAAGGAGATGATAAATTAGAGAAGAACTAGCAAAGAAGTTATAATAAAAAGAATGGCTTAGCTCAAAAGAACACAGAGACACAAAACCTCAAGCACGAATTCGGGCTAGCCTCACTACACTAGAATTTGGCTTTGAGATAAGGGGAAAAGAGATCTTTTTATCCAAAAGAATACAATATAATAATGCACCGGAAAATCTGGAACTATAAAAGGGGTAAGATAAGAGAATATACGGAGATGCCTAGGAAAATACTGAAATGGGCGCCAGCTAATTTCTGAAGGAAATTAACGAAAAAAATAAATGAAGTTATGAACAACAAGGAATAAAGTACTATTGATTCAATACCCTGTAGTAATGTTTAAAAACCGAAAAGACACTATTGACCTTGTTCTGCTATATTATAACTGTAAGCAGGAACTGAAATAAAAGCAAAACTACTTGTAACAAATATATTTATAATATTAACAACTAACAAAACTCACCTATATCTATATATAGAAAATATAATTACAGTAGTGGGGCTACGGTATGCGAGGACCAAAAAGCCACGACAAAATGAAGGACCCCCACTACTGGGCCAAACAAAAAGGTGTATTAGTAAATATATAATCTAAGTCCATGGGAGAAGCGAAATCTTAACACTAAGGTTAGTTACGAAAGTTAAATCCTAGATAGGTAAGGTAGGGAATATAAATACTAAAAAAAAACCGTGATGGTTATACAAAAGAAACTACCTTACCTAACAAATATACGACTAATATGTGTCGAAGCAGCTAAACACCAGATCTATGTGTAAGTGGGAGATATCTAAAGTGATCAAGTGTGATGAGTATGGCCAACAGACTCGGAAAGATATATATATATATATAATTTTTAAAAACCCTGATACATAAATTTCTTCCCTTCCCTTTTAAAACCCGCTATACAAAAATCATGAACCCCTTCCCTATCAATGAATCTAGTTTAATTAATTAATAACTATTTACCTAACTTTTTATAGCTGATACAAAAACTGTAATAAGTACTAACCTTGGTATATGCATATACAAAGTTGTAAATTACAAGAAAAACCTTAACCCTGAGAAACTTGTTGTTAATGTCTGTCACAACACTACAGCTGTCCTGGTTAGGTCCCCTTAAGACTCTGACGGTCCTTGAGGCTCCAAAAAAAATGAATGACGAAGAACTCTGTGGTTCTGGAGACAATCGGTTCCTGGTTACCAATGGGTTGAAGTAGGTGTTTGGTTAAATTACTTCTAATATTAAACGTTATCCTAATCGGGTGAAATCTACAAAAAATAACATTTGGAGAAACATCAAGGCACCCAAAGATGACTGTCAACACATACTCTTACATCGAATTACCACAATAAACAAACATTTTATTTTATCAGCTGACTGTCATCCTGTCTATTTATTGCGTCTGCGCATTTAAAGAATATCTAGTAAATTAGGCATGAAAGTTTTTATACCGAGTAGGTATACAAAAAAACAGAAAAAACTAATTAGGTGTCCGATAAATTTATGATCTAGGATCAAGGTCACATGATACATATGAGAAAACTCTGATTTTACACTTTTAATATTTCAAAAGACAATGAAAATATCAATAAAATGATAGGCCTATAAAACTAAAAGATTTAATTGCTCACCTGGGTTTTAAATAATTATTTCAGTAGATTTGGAAGCCGGGTTTTAAATATTCATTTCTGCAGATTTGGAAGCCGGTTTTTTCCAATCAAGATTTTTATCATTTGTTCCAATTTCTCCCTAGATGTTCGGGGAAAACATTAAATCCAATCCCAGATTTTCTACCCGATTTTAAGGCAAAAAAATGCCGGTTAAGGCTTGGAGAAATACACCTCTCTGCGTGAGTTGTTGGCCAAAACTGCCTTTAGCCGAGCGACTCTTGACCACCTTAGTTGATTACACCCGCGCATCGCATCGTCTATTGTTCATAAACGTTTCATAAACGGGATTCTGAGGGGTTTTAGGATTTTAATAATAAATTATATTAATTAATTATATGTTAGCAGTTGTGACTGCTACATCCTTTACTAGGCTTTCATGCCAGGCTTGAGGCAAGGGATATTGATATTGCCTGAAGGGCTTGGACGAACCCACATCAATGTGATGTTCGATGAGATGAGTTTTACCCAACTTATTTTTCGAAGAGATAGAAGAGAATGATTTGATAACATTATTTAACTGCTCTACTTCACGAGCATTAAGTCTACTCATATCTTTAACTGCATTGACACAAGAGATATTAAACGAAGAGACAGATAATGAAAATTCAGGAAAATTTAATTCACTATTAAAAGTTTTCAGAAAATCCAGTTTTCAGAAATCATTCTTTTACAAAAACTAACAGAAACTTTTGTCTTTCGGTGGAGGATGAAAAGTTTGACTGGTGGATGCTTGAGCATCCAGACTCCAGAAACGGCTTCCTGGTTTTTGAGGATTTTCGACTGTATTCCCTGTATTTCGTTGAGGAGCGGGAGCCAGGGACAACCCACCCCTTCTGTCGTTTCCCGAATAGAATTGACATTCAAATTTGCGGACACCTTGACGTCCACATCCATAACAAAACCGAATTCTAGGTTCAGAACATTCATAATACTCATGTCCTGATTGACGACAATTCCAACAGGTAATCTTTGAGTTAAAAGCAGAGACATTATCAGACCGAGAATAATTTGGTCTACCCGAATAGGACGAATCAGGATTTCTAAACATCTGCCGAATAGGAGCTCTAGACACACTGTCAGACGTCCATGACAAAACTTCTTCCAGCTTCTTACATTTTTCAGTAAGATCAACAATTGAGGGAATATCTGTAAGTGCCAGACTAGAATGGTACGATGGCAACAAATTTCTCTTGATAATCCTGACAATATGAGGTTCAGAAAGAGGAGTCTCCAGACGTTTACACAGACTAACAATCTCGTTAATAAAAATTGTAACTTTCTCTTGTGGAGCTTGTTTACGAGACTTGATTTCATCAAGGAGATTATCCTCGTAGTTATAAGGAAGAAAATCTGATCTAAGTTTGGCAACTAACTCTTGCCAAGAAGCAAAACTACCTCGGTTATTGAGGTACCAAGTAAAAGCTGAATCTTTAAATAAGTCAGCAGCAGAAGAGTAACACGCTTCCTTGCAGTTACCACGTGCTATATGCAGACATTCTACCTTCTCCAAGAAACTAACAACATTTTCATTTAATTGTCCTGAAAAATGTACACCCCATTTATGAATAGGAGCAGACTTAACAAAAGGAAAGGAATTTACAGAAACACTAGCATTATGAGGAGTGGAATGAGCCTGTGGAGTCACTCTAAAATCAAGTTCACCTTCCAGAGTAAGAATTCTAAGATTAAGAGACTTCTTTAGTTCATCCTCTTCCTCTGTTGTAGATTCTAACAGATGGACTCTACCTGCAACATGACCTAACCGAGAAGTATAACGACCATAGGCAGTGTCACAAGGGGAACCAACAAAAGAACCAATTTTCACTTTCAAATCTGCAATAGTAGCCTCTATTTCAGGAATCTCATCACTAAAATTAAGATTGGAAGTTGACAGAACAACATGACTCCTATTTGCTGAAGCTTGCTTCAAAGCACCTCTCAGAACACCCCTTTTTTCATCAACTGTTTTTAACAATGGACTGGTTAAATGACGGACTCTCAACTCATACTCTAATTCAGGAACTAATAGATGCTCTAGCTTAAAAGCTGACATATTACACAACTGAGAGATATACAAGAGAATGAGTAAAAGTAGGTAAAGTCTAACTTACTCTCTGACTCCAAGTTAATATTCTGAAGGGATACCTATACCAGTAATGTTTACTTGTTTTGGTCCAGTCGTGAAATCCAATGAAATATACTGCTACAACTCCCAAAGGAACCTAAAATTTCAAAAACTATTATTTCGAGGTAGTGACTTAACTTATTGACTACTTGTAACAGTCGTTACTTTTACTACTATTTATACTAAAGTCATTTCAGAGATGTAGTATGGGTTGCCTAACTTTAAGTGTTCATTTGCTCATTAAGTGTGTATTTTTAATAATTTAAGTTGTCACTCTGATCTAAATTTGGTACCATTGCAAACCAGAGAGATGACAGGAGATTAGGGGGAGTGGAAACTGGCTCTTGGTTAACTTGGTTAACAAACTGTGAATTACAATTGACTTTTGATCGAGAGTTTGAAGTGGTACAAAGGTGGTAGTTAGCGAAAAAAAAATCCAATTAATGCATAGAATTTCCTTCACTTCAAGAATTTAAATGTTTTAAGTATAACCGTAACCATTTAATTGACGGTGTTTTCGGAAACTCGGGAGGCTGAAGTGAAATTTCTAGCACGGAATTGAGTAGGTATCTGGTAACTATTTTTTTTATATTATAAAAACTAACTTTTTGTTCCCACATCCCACATCCTTAAGGTATTCCTTGGGTAATACCTTATTATTTTTTCCGTAAATCTCTAACATCTATTACCATTTCCACAGATATTTTAATGAATATCTATTATTCAGATTCATTATTTCATATTTTAATATAGTATTTTGTTCAAGGCCATTATATTTTTACTCTATGTGAAGCAAGGTCACGCTACATCCGATTGGATGTGTTTTTTTTTTCATCTACTATAATTATCTTTTTGCTCCGGTTTCTTATGCTGAAAGAAACTTTCCTCATTTCTTCTTTGATTTCTTTTTATCAATGTTGAGACTAGAAGTAACGGGGAATTGTTTTCAGCCAGCTCCCATGGAATTATAAACTTCCCTTAGAACTTCAACTCTATAAGAATCAGGGTCATTGGGACAAGCCAGGGGGTATTGTCTACTCCACCCTAATTTTTTTTCTCCAGCCTGCACCTAGAGGTAGGGCAGGGCAGTAACCATCGGAACTGAGCCAATTAGCACCAGCTCCGTGCTAATTTCGGACCCCAAGGAGGACTTCGCTGGGACACCGAAGCCATTCGGGAGTATCCTTCCAGACAACTGTTTCACCTAGGAGGACAGTTGGTTTTTGCTTCAGAACTATATATATATATATATATATATATATATATATATATATATCTTGTTTCACCATGTAACGGGATTTAATTAAGCATCAGATTCAAGTAATCTTTTTAATACCGTGACACACATTTGCTAAAATATATTATGTGTTTACGACATTAAAAATATCGTTGTAACGAGGACACACTCTGACCTAGTGAAATTTGCAATGTAGTCGAAAGATTATTAAATAACGTGTATCAATTAACAAATATAACAAACGTATTATGATAACAAACTCACTTGTGTTAAATAGCTGGAAATCACGGGATTATGTATTATTATCAATATAGTTAAGAATGAAGAATCAAGAGAACGGTCTAAGTTAGTCAACGTCAACTGAGTACTATTTAGTATTGTACTTGATTCTAATAAACTAAACTATGAGTATTTAGTGTTTTAAATAAATCTACCATACAAGACGATAAGTGAAGCATTATTTATTACATGGCGATCCTGCCTTTCGAATAAGGAGTTTTCTGATTCGCAGAAACAAATCAAAAATGCCAACAACATACTGGAAATTTAAATGGAAATTTACATAATAGATGATATATGGAACCCTCTGTGGAAATTACATCAGCAGTCAAGAAAATTCCCGCCAAATTCCGGTCCAAACCCGCCAGGAGCCCCGCGACAGCAGCCCAGTTCATGATAATGGACAATAAATGGGAAAAATGGATAAATGGACAAATGTGAATTATCAGAAACAATATGCGAAATATATTATGTAAGTAAATTTAATTTTTTATCCCTTATTTATATAAATTATGCAGTCTAACAGATAGAAATTATTACTTAGTATTTGAATATAAGAATTTAACTAATTCAAGTTCAGAATGTTGAGTACACAATTTTTATTGCTTTAAAAAGTACAGAATATAATTTATTTTTAAATTATCGCTAATAACTGTTTATATATCAAATCCTATTTTTTTAATGAAATAAATGTGACATATAATTTTATTTGCTGAAGGTATAGTTTAAAAAATATTTATATTTGACCATTAAAATATACTGTGACTAAGTCGGAAAATATTAAATTACGACATGAATTTGCTTAAATGACAAATTCTTCAATTAATATAGACGAAGAAATTGGATATGACTTTATTTAACTATTTAGCTAAAATAAATTAGAATATTTAGAATTATTGTTACATTTATAAGGAAGAAAAACGAATTAAAAAGAACTTTTAAAGAAAATTGACCATGGCGTCAGAAAAATTTTCATTATGTTGGAACAATTTCCACGAAAATATGAGTTCAGGAATAAATTCATTATGGAAGAGTCAAGATTTTGTAGACGTAACGCTTTCAGCACAAGGAAAATGCATAAAAGCGCATAAAATGGTTCTTTCGGTTTGTAGCCCATATTTTAAAGAAATTTTTATGTCAAATCCCTGTCAACATCCTATAGTAATTTTGACAAACGTGACTTACGAAGCACTAAGAGACTTGTTACAATTTATATACCATGGAGAAGTACAAATTAGACAAGAAGATTTAAATACCTTCATTGAAACGGCCGAATCATTGCAAATACAAGGACTCACTGGAGATAGAAAAGTTTTAAATGATAATAACATTATGGAAATTTCGGATAAAGAATATACTCAAAATGTAAAAGATTTTAAACCAGTTTCTCTACCTGTGACAAAGAAACAACAACCTATAAAGAAGGAAGAACATAGCGACACAGAGCAAGAAATAAGTATGGCTCTTACAACAAACGAATTTTTAAATATCGCAAGCAAGGTGTTACCCAGCGAGTTTGATGGAAAAGCAGGTAAACTGCAGTCATTTTTAGATGCACTAGAACTCCTTGAGAAAATAGCGATAGGACACGAGGAGACAGCGACAACATTAATAAAGACAAGATTAACGAATAAGGCCAGAAACGTTATAGTTACAGAGGATACAATCGCAAGAATAGCAGAGGTACTGAAGAGAGAACTGAGAGGCGACAGTTCAAAGACGGTAATAGCTAAATTGGCGAAGAAAAGACAAGGACATAAGGATGCAGAGGTCTATGCATCTGAAGTTGAAGAATTAGCGGAACAGCTAAAAGTTGCATACGTAGCGGAAGGAATGTCATTGGAACTAGCGAAAAAATACACAACAGAGGCAGTAGTAGCTACAATGAAACGCAACGTCAACACAGAAAAAGCTAAATTTATTTTGGAAGCATGTAACTTTTCAACCACACAAGAGGTAATGTACAAATTTTTATCGATCGACGAGACAGAAGATAACACACAAGGAAAAGTATTAAATTACAGGAACAAATACGATTTTGATATGAGAAAAGAAAGTAAGAATACAATATATGCATATTATAAAAATAAATTCGAAGAAAGAAAACAATATAGAAACAAAAATTATAGAAATATAAGTGAATATGAAAGACATAATACGAGGATATATCGTAATAGAAACAGAGGAGATTGGCAATCACAACGAAGAACAAAGAATAATCAATGGACACAGGTGAGATGCCACAGAAATAGAGGCACAGCAATAGCATATTACGCACCGCATGCGAATACGAATACAGTGACAGAAGTAGATTTTTGACAGAAATATAGGCAAACTGCATATGGTTCGACCTTAATGGTTGAAACCTACGTCGAGCAGGAGGCTGCTAAGAGGATAAGCTAGGGTGGTACTTGAATCCCAACCCGCTGAGAGTCCTGCGTCTCCAGCACGACAATACAGTAACTACAGAATGGATTAAAATTGCGAAACGAATTTTGAATAATGATTTTTTTTTAATAAAGTAAATGGAAAATTATTGAAAAGGAAGTTTGTCACAATGAAAGACGATTCCCTACAATTATTTTATTTATATACAAGAGAAGAAAATATGTTAAGTAAATTAAGTAAGCACAAAGGCGAAAAATGATGAACAGATTATTTTGAAAAGTATATGTCAGTATTATTACATATTTGGAGAAATTAATTTCGAGATCGAACTGAAAAATAGAAGAAACAGTTACAGTAATAAAAAAACCAAAAGTTGAGAAGGAATTTACAGTAGGATTAATAGATAAACCGATTAAAATTATGTTACCTATACGAATCATAAATGTAAATAATCGAGAAATATAAATTAGAAGTTTTATTCCGAAGATACAAAACCAGGAAAAAATTTTATATATTTTATGTGGAAGAAACAAGGCAAAGAGTAAAAAAGAGTCAAACAACTATTAAGCACAGTAAAAATCATTAATATTTGAAGAAAAAGGCCCATAGAAAAAATGCAAAATATGCAGACGTTTTTATTTGGGAAAAGACCTATATGTACAAACCAAACAGTTGTAAACCAAACAAAAAAACCGTACCTATAATATTTTATCACAACAAAAAACACAGTATTCGTACCTAATATAAACATTACATAATGACACTAGGTTAATGATATAGTTGGAATGTACGTAATAACCATAAAATATGAAATGAGTTCAATATAACTGACCAGGTTAAATATTTTATTATTACGATCCGTATATTTAAAATTTTATTTACGATGCAAGAGGAAATATCAAGACCCTCTGAGAGACTTGTTGAGATTTTGGCTCACAAATGTGAGTGCAGAAGATTATAAAGAAAATTATTAATGAAATACGAAGAGAAAAATAATAATTTTTTTTAAGGAAAGTATAAAAGCTTGTATAGTACAAGATAAACATAATACAATCAATACATAATATAGTACAAGATAAGCAGATCAAGAAGAGTTATAATTAACGACTTCCACATGTTAGAGGAAGGATATGGAAGAATAAATAGGATATATTAAATACAGAAATATAAGTTAATACTATTTCTGGAACGAATTACGAAGAAATGTTGAGAAATATGTGAAATGTGAAGAGATGCGACGACTGCCAAAGGCATAAGCACTAAATCATAAACAAGGAATCCATGAAAATGTACATTGATGAAAATGGAAACAGATATATTGACGTACAATGCGAATTAAGCAACTACGTAGAAGAATATGTAATAGAAAATAAAATAAGCCAAAACAGTAGCCAAATTATTGGTAGAATAATTTATCTTGAGGTATGGAGTACCCAGAAAAATAATAGCAGACAAAGGCACAGAGTTTATAGCTAGAATAATTAAGGAAACAATACTTTGCTACAATTAGAGTCAATGAATATACTCGTAATATATACATGTACTTTTAAATGAAAATAATATATAAAAATATATTTAAATGAGTATAATGTGTAAATATAGTTTTAAGTTCGTACAATATATATATTTAAAATGTGTATAACAAAAAGAAAAATGTTAGACTGTATAGTAGTAGTTAAACAAAAGAAATAGGGATAAATGAATAAATGAATAAAACGACAAAACTTTATTGTGAAATGTCGAAGTTATTAATAGTGTATATGAACAGTGAAAACAGAACTATTACTTGGTACCAAGAATTAATGCAAGAATTAATGCAAGAATTAATGCAAGAATTAATGCAATAATTAATGCAAGAATTAATGCAAGAATTAATACAAGAATTAATATTAAATTTTATTATTATAAATTTTTATTTATTATTTAAAAAATGTAAAGGTTATTGTAAATATTATGTGCACATAATAGGGGGTAAGATATAATATGTAATCAACCACATAATAGGTGGTAATATAAGGTAATATAATCTAAATGATTTTACGTAAGGTAAGAAAAACGTACGTAAAATATTAAATTAATATACCAGTAAGGCATAATGAAGGATACCAGATAGCATATTATAAGGGAACAATTTGGGTAACCTTATAATATGCTGAGGTTAGGTTAGGTTAGGTTACTAAATTTTTTTAGATATAAGGAAATATGTACCAAAAATTTGTATATAATTCTATAAATATGTATATGTAAATACTGAATGTAATTAATGTATATATGTACAGTAATCAGTTGATGATGACACGAAAAATTTTCTTCTTTAGGAAGGGAAGAGTAAAAACAGTTCATGTAATTCATTGAAAACGAACAGCACTCAGAAAATTTTTCTTCTGAGGGATAGGGATGTAACGGGATTTAATTAAGCATCAGATTCAAGTAATCTTTTTAATACCGTGACACACATTTGCTAAAATATATTATGTGTTTACGACATTGAAAATATCGTTGTAACGAGGACACACTCTGACCTAGTGAAATTTGCAATGTAGTCGAAAGATTATTAAATAACGTGTATCAATTAACAAATATAACAAACGTATTATGATAACAAACTCACTTGTGTTAAATAGCTGGAAATCACGGGATTATGTATTATTATCAATATAGTTAAGAATGAAGAATCAAGAGAACGGTCTAAGTTAGTCAACGTCAACTGAGTACTATTTAGTATTGTACTTGATTCTAATAAACTAAACTATGAGTATTTAGTGTTTTAAATAAATCTACCATACAAGACGATAAGTGAAGCATTATTTATTACAACCAGTTATAGGTTTTTTTTATAACATATATATATATATATATATATATATATGTGTGTATATATATATTATTGTGATATTTAAAGTCTTGGTGCGCCAAGCAATAATTAGCTAATTAATTTTTTTGATTAATTAAAATTATTTAAATGATATGATTATGACTCTATCACAATTTTTAATTCTTTTATCTCAGGGTTAAATTCGAGCTTCAATATCTATGCTATTACATGTGAAAGGTAAGGTCCAGAGAATACCGGAATAATAAAAAACACATATGATCTAACACTATATATTGAAATAAAAATAATGAAATAATTCACACTCAAAAGTTTTCAATAAACAAATCTCATATAATGATTCTCAAAAATTTTGTTCTACGTACGTGAACAATCAAAATTAATGGTACAAACAATATTAATTGAAATCTCAAAATTCCGAACTATTCTAACTCTCCTAATCAAAATATTTATATCCTTTCTAAATTAAGTGTAAAAATTGTGTTATCAATAAAAGAAAAAACTGCAGAAAACAAAATATCTCTCTCTGATGATGAGTGGTCCAAATCCTTGGTCCTTGTAGACTATATTATCTCCTCTCAACCGCTCCCTATGTAATCAGCAATCTTACACAGATTGTTGCAAGTATATCGTCCTTAATGATCTCCTTCAAAAGCACAAATCATTCAAATTATGATAGCCTTTCTCCTCTCGATAAACTGAATCTCTCGTTGGCCCGAGTGAAAAATGACTCTTGGAATATCTTCTCTTTACGATAAACTGAATCTCTCGTTGGCCTGAACAGTGACTCTTGGAATATAAGTAGAGAAATATGACTTACAATATTTTGCTGCTTCAGCTTCTGTCAGATACACTAACTCCACAAAAACTCACTAACATTCAACACTACTGCTTGCTACATTTCAGGAACCGCCAGAGAACAATCACTGTTCCTCTTACAGATTTGGAAAACCAACTGCCTATCTTTTTTCTCTTCTCAATCTCGCTAAACTTTTTCCTACATACTTATCCCACCTTTTTCAATCTCCGCCAATCACAACTCGTCACAATTCCCCCATTTTTTCATTTCGATAACAAACAAATTTTTACCTATACTTATAAATTTCCTAAAACTTATTTACAAATAATATTTTTCTATAATTCTTAAAAACTAACAAAAACCACTTTCTATAATCCCTTCTATTGTCTTTAATCACTGCATTAATGTATTTTGAAAAACCCCGTTCAATTGTCTGTGGCTTTCACTTAAACTTATGCGGGTCATTCAAGTATAACAAAGAAATAAATGCAAAGCTTACACTTTGTTTAGTACAGGAAATCCAAGGATTTAATAACTTTCCTTCTCCGAAATGTTTGTTGGATATTATCCTACTTATCTGAATTATTTTAATGTTTTTGAACTTTGAAATATTTTTAAACAAACCAATATTTTTCTCGATTTTACATATCATAACAAATCCCCGCCATTTGATCTGCCGAAAACTCTTTGTTAAATTTTAAAAATGACAAAAGTTTTCTAGGATCAAATTATTTCACTATGTTATTAAAATCTATTCATGATATTGATAGATGTCGTGAATGTTAAAAATACCCCGTATATTTCCTGTCTCTATGTGCGCTAATTCATAATTTTTAACCACTTGATTTACTTTATTAACAAAATCTCCATGGTTTCCTAAAATCTTCTCTATTTCCTTCTCCATGTTTTTTCCACAATTTATTTTTCTTTCATCCACCTTTTGTTCACATGTGTTCACTGTCCATAATACTTCTTCACAAAATTCTGGATTCTCGTCCATCAGTGCCATTTTTTCTTCTGTTTTCTTTTTCTCCTCTAATTCCCTTTGGTATTCCGAGCACCATGTTTCTATTCCTTTCATTTCTCTGATGATACCTTCTTTTTCTTCCTGCTTCCATTCTGTTTTATCGTCGGTTGCCAACAATTCTTCTGTACCTTCTATTTCCTGTTTTTCTCTGGTCTCCATCTTATTTTCCTGCTTTCTTTTCGAACTCTTCTTCTTTTTCTTCCTTCTCTTTTTCTTTTTTGTTAGATCTTGTTCTTGTACTTTCGGTTTATTCTCTACAGTCATATCGATTTCTTTGCGTTTTTCCTGTGCATTGATCCTTCCAGAATTTGTTTTCCTATCTGTTTGCTTTTCTTCTCCTGTGTTGTCTGGTTCTGCTCTGATTTCCAGTTTATTTTCCGAAAAATTTATGGTGATATCTTTTTTCCTCAATTCATCAATTCCCGCTATCATATCATGATTTAAATCTTCAATCACCACACATTTCATAATATGGACTTTGTTTCCCACTCTTATCTGTACTCTCAAGCCTTCGTTTACTGTCGTCAAATTTTTATTGTTTGCACCCACTAAATCAACCCTAGGAATCTTATACACAAATCTGTCCAAATTTAATTCTTTTACTAGTTTTTTATTGATTAGCGATATCTCCGATCCAGAATCAATCACAATTTTAATCGCTTTATGTTTTATAAATGCATCTAAAAATATTAGATTAGAATTAGAAATTGTCTGTCGTTTCCTATTGCTACATGATTCATCTCCCTTGTATTTTGTTGTTGGAAGCTCTGGTTATTTCTATCGTCCCTTTGTTCGTTAGTATTCCTATTCGGAGGATTTTGTGCATCTCTATTCCTGTTGTGATTTTCATATGTTCTCTGTTGTGTGTCATTCCTGTTATCGTAATTTTGTTGTCTATTGTAATTATTGTAATTTCTCGGCCTATATTCGTTTGTTGATCTGGGATGTCGGTTTCTCTGGTCATAATTTGATGAATACCTTCTTTCCGGTCCATTATATTGGTCATGTTGTCTTCTATTTCTCATTTCTTTTCTTTTCGCTTCTTTTAATTGAAGGAATTGGCACAAACTATCAATATCTTGATAGTTTCTCAAAATCACGTGATCTTCCAACGTTTCTTCAAAATGTCTGCTGATCATTTCTACCAGCTGTTCGGTAGAATATTTGTATTCTAGATATTTTGAATTGTTATACATCTGCAAAGCATATATTTCTTCAGATATTCCCATTTTTTCGTGATATTTTCCATTCTGTAGCTCTTGGTTAATTTCTCTCTGTTTATTTTTCCCCCAGAAATAGTTGAGAAATTTATTTTCAAAATCTGTCCAATTTTCAAACTCATCTTCCTTGCTTTCATACCATAACGCTGCTCCTTCTTTCAAATGGTTTCTAATTGTTTCTTTGCAATCGTCAAAATATTTAATATGTTGTAATTTGGTTTTCAAATTTTTAACAAACGGTACTGGGTGTGTTTTCCGAATATCCCCGCCAAACTGTATTTTTATGTCACCCGGACTTTGGATGAGTACTTCTCTCCTGTCTCCCATATCTCGTTGTTTTCTGATATCCTCAATTTGTTTTTCTATTTCTTTCTTGTCTTCTTGTAAAGCCATTTCAAATTTTGTTTCTAACTGTTCTAATTCCTTTTTCTGTACAGTCTTAATATCTTTCATTTTAGTTTCTATTTCTTCTCTCTGCATCTCTAGTTTCCTCTCTGTTTCTTCTCTGACTTTTTCTAAACAGACTTTTACCTCATTTTCATATTTGTCCAAACGCTTTTCCATTTTTCTATCATTTTCTTCTAATTTTTGTTCATAGTTTTCCAAACGCTGCTCTATATTTCTGTTATTTAGTTCTATTGCTTGCCTTGTTTCCCGTTGGTTTTCTTCCATTTTTTGTGACTGGAGTTGCACTAGTTGTAATATTTTATCTATTCCTGATAGTTCTTTTCTCTCCTCAACTATTGTCACATTTCCTTCATTATCCGATACTTCTTCCAAAATTGTTTCATCTTCTCTGTTATCCTCCTTCCTTTCCTGCATTTTACTTTGTCTCCTTGTGACAGACATGTTGTTACTTTTTGTTATTGTTTTTGTCCCCGCCAAATGTGAAATTTTACAACACTCTATATGTTTCAGAACACGACAATATTTCTCCCCAAATGTATTAAATTTTCACGACAAATATCAAATATGCAATCAGTAAAATTCAAATAATTCAAAATAAATATCAAATGTACGATTGGTAAAGAAAATAAAATTAAATAATTCAATAGCAGTAAATATCCACTACCTACGATCAATCAATAAATCAAATTTATATTCCCTGGAAAAATTGTCAAAATACTTTCAAATTCAAATTCCCTCAATGTTATGTTTTTATCTCTGGATCACCTGTACTTATTCCAGATCTCTTTTCCTTCCTTCAAATGTAAAGCTGCGATATTTTCAAGCCCCACGTTTTGGAAGCCAGTTATTGTGATATTTAAAGTCTTGGTGCGCCAAGCAATAATTAGCTAATTAATTTTTTTGATTAATTAAAATTATTTAAATGATATGATTATGACTCTATCACAATTTTTAATTCTTTTATCTCAGGGTTAAATTCGTGCTTCAATATCTATGCTATTACATGTGAAAGGTAAGGTCCAGAGAATACCGGAATAATAAAAAACACATATGATCTAACACTATATATTGAAATAAAAATAATGAAATAATTCACACTCAAAAGTTTTCAATAAACAAATCTCATATAATGATTCTCAAAAATTTTGTTCTACGTACGTGAACAATCAAAATTAATGGTACAAACAATATTAATTGAAATCTCAAAATTCCGAACTATTCTAACTCTCCTAATCAAAATATTTATATCCTTTCTAAATTAAGTGTAAAAATTGTGTTATCAATAAAAGAAAAAACTGCAGAAAACAAAATATCTCTCTCTGATGATGAGTGGTCCAAATACTTGTTCCTTGTAGACTATATTATCTCCTCTCAACCGCTCCATATGTAATCAGCAATCTTACACAGATTGTTGCAAGTATATCGTCCTTAATGATCTCCTTCAAAAGCACAAATCATTCAAATTATGATAGCCTTTCTCCTCTCGATAAACTGAATCTCTCGTTGGCCCGAGTGAAAAATGACTCTTGGAATATCTTCTCTTTACGATAAACTGAATCTCTCGTTGGCCTGAACAGTGACTCTTGGAATATAAGTAGAGAAATATGACTTACAATATTTTGCTGCTTCAGCTTCTGTCAGATACACTAACTCCACAAAAACTCACTAACATTCAACACTACTGCTTGCTACATTTCAGGAACCGCCAGAGAACAATCACTGTTCCTCTTACAGATTTGGAAAACCAACTGCCTATCTTTTTTCTCTCCTCAATCTCGCTAAACTTTTTCCTACATACTTATCCCACCTTTTTCAATCTCCGCCAATCACAACTCGTCACAATTCCCCCATTTTTTCATTTCGATAACAAACAAATTTTTACCTATACTTATAAATTTCCTAAAACTTATTTACAAATAATATTTTTCTATAATTCTTAAAAACTAACAAAAACCACTTTCTATAATCCCTTCTATTGTCTTTAATCACTGCATTAATGTATTTTGAAAAACCCCGTTCAATTGTCTGTGGCTTTCACTTAAACTTATGCGGGTCATTCAAGTATAACAAAGAAATAAATGCAAAGCTTACACTTTGTTTAGTACAGGAAATCCAAGGATTTAATAACTTTCCTTCTCCGAAATGTTTGTTGGATATTATCCTACTTATCTGAATTATTTTAATGTTTTTGAACTTTGAAATATTTTTAAACAAACCAATATTTTTCTCGATTTTACATATCATAACAATATATATATATATATATATATATATATATATATATATATATATATATATATATATATATATATATATATATATATATATATATATATATATATTAATTAATATATATATATATATATATATATATATATATATATATATATATATATATATATATACATCTAGCGGTTAATGTAAGCTCCGTTCTAAAACGGTATTATACTAACTCCAGTAAAATATACACCGTGTATACTATTATCTGAGTAGCGCTTTATGTAGACTCCGACCAACATGTAGGATTAAGTGGACTCCACAAAAGGATAAACCATTTATGGGATCCGTATTTACCATTCTGTGTACATTTCTAAACTCCTGCGATGTTGCCAATAATTGTATTAGTAGTAGATTTTCAAATTTTACAGCAGGTACACTTTGGAACTTGAAATTTATTTAAATATCCATCAATTTAGTCATGGAGGAATTTCAGGATTATTTGGCTAATGAAGTTAAATATAAATTGTTAACCGACACACAACTTTAGTTTACTTTTTAGTTTTAATAAACAAGACGGTAATTTATATTACTTGCTTTATATATTTTCAAAAATAAAGTGTCTATTACAAACTTGGAAAAGTTAAGTTTCCATTTTTATTAATTAGTATTTTTTGTTAAAATGCATTGGCACTGAAACATTTAGTCCATAAATGTACGTACATCGGATAGAGTAATCGTGTAACAGTTTATGAAAGTAGAAGCCCCTTCGGTAGGATTATAATGTTTGTTACCCTATTAATTCAAGAAAACTGTACAACAGGAAGGTCTTTGTAATTTTTCGATTACTGTAGATTATGACATACAATATTTGTTTCATATCGTAGTTGAATTTAAACTACAATAATTTATAAATCAATCTTTAATGACATAATTTTTTACTGTCTAATTTCAATAGGTATGTCGATTTTTAATTAAAATATTTAATGCATTAAAGTCGCGTAGAGATTTTCACTAAACATTTAATTTTAAAGATATTATTATAAAAGTCCAAAAAAAGTATAAAAGTCTAGGGAATTTAATATCCCACTATAGATTTGTTTTATAGATTATCGTAAAGCGTTCGACAGAGCCAAATGGATACACTTATGACTGATAATAAAAGAATTAGGTGTACAACAACACCTAATTTTGCTTATAACTGAACTGTTCGAATACACTACTGGACCATTTAAACTAATATTAAAAGAAAATTGAACTTCAAATGGTAGATTAGCTAACGAAATATAAGTATCTGGGAAAAATTTCTCAAACGATATTAATATTGAAAGAGACTTTAAAGAGCATCTGACACAGCATGCTAAACCGTAAGGCGCCTTAACCAAACAATATGGATATTTGAGAAAAATTATAGCTCGTTTCAGAAAGAATTATAAATATAACATTAATCTAGATTAAGAAGAAACGCTGAAGAAAAAAACAGTAGCGGTTAGCCTAAATAAAGAAAGGCAAAAATAGATTATATTTGATGTTTTGAAAAAATCGATCCGAAAACCGTATGAAAAACATGTCATAGTATGGACATCGTGCGCGGCGATGCCTCTGCCGTCTGCCTATATCGGAAACTTTTACTACCATTTGACTATTTGTGTACGATTTTGTGTAAGGTTAAGTGGCACACCACAAAAAGTGTTTTTATTTTCTCTTTTGTTTAATAATTAAAATGTATTGCTATACTTTTAGATGTTCCAAAAAAAACAAAGGATAATAAACATAAATTATGAGGTACAAAATTCTATTATTTTCTATGCGTAAGTTATTATAGACACATAGGCTATCACACAGTTAAAAACTATGAAACCTACGAAAAAAATACAGTAGACTATGACTACATTTGTGTTTTAGCACTATAGTAAGAACAAGATAAAAATCTAAATACCTACATAATTATATTAACGAGAAGTTAATAAAACTTTTGATAGTTATCAGTAAGAGAAAGCCCATTTCAGACTAGATTATGAAAAATGTTGTTGGTTTTACAATATCAGGTACATTTATATAATGATAGGAATACAAAAATAAAAAAACAACTTGCTTTTTCAAAACAACAATCAATCACTTCATTTTATCACAAAAACTTTAAAAAATTGCAATGTAATTGAACCCATTTTGTGAGCTATAACACTCTTATGCGCTTTAGGAGCACAACTATCAGCTAAATGTTCTTCATGTGGGAGTCCTGAGTAATAGTACTCCAACATGGTTCTCCTGTAAATTGTCAAACTTAGTCTTAGATAACAACGACAACCTTCTTAGTATTTATGTACAAGATACCGTCTACAATTATGTGATTATGTGTACGTGCCAATATTCTTTTAAAAGAGATTAATAAAATTCGCGGGTAGACACCGCGACATCGGTATGTCCCGTAGCGATAAATTTACCATTTTATTGTAATTAGCATTTAAAAATGAAATTTTCATCTTTCATACAAACATCGATAGTTTTTAGCTATGGATGTATTTGGGTCACACAATCCTGTAGCAGATTTAGTCTAAAAAGTTTTATTTTACGCACAATTAGCACATTGGCTCTGGAAATGACCTATACATATACATTATTAATTATTTCCAATCAAGATTTTTAAGCAGCTCTGCACCATTGGTTCATTTTTGTTGCTTTTTTATTTGCCCTTTCTTTTTATCGTCATCATTACATAGCGCTACAACACTGGGTGAGTCTTCGCTAACTACAACTTTTCTCCACGTTGATCGGTCTTCTATGAATCTGCAATCAAATGAAATATTAATTTTTTGAGATATCCGATTTTGTGTCCGATCTAACTTAGTCAATAAAATTAATTCTCCTGGACTTATAAGAGCTTTCTTCATTCAGTATCTGTTCCTAATCTATACGGATTTGTAGCAGTATAGTAATAAAACCTTATTTGTTTTAGTCATTCTTCATAATTCGCATCACTATATTAAAATAGGACTGAAGTTGTTCTTTATTTCTTCAGTGGCTTTATTATTAACTGTGATTATTGATCCAATATATTTAAAGTCTTCCATACTTTAAAAAACGTAGTTGTTGACTTTAATGTTTTATCTAAATTCATTGAATTGGTCTCTTCTGTGTATTTGCTTGTATTTGGTTTTCACCTCGTTGATTTTAAGTAAAACTTTTTTCATGCTCTCTGGACTTTGTTGAAGATGTCGTTTAGGAACGGGAGAGAGTTTCCTATGAAATCTATATCATAAGCATCATTCTAGGAGCTGCTTTGTTAATTGACCGTTAATGGATTACGTGTTAAAAGGACGTTATTTCTATTTTGGTAAGCTGTTCGTTCATTTTTGATTTATTTGAATCGAGAATCTGTATTTTATTAGATCTCTGGTTTATTTATTTGTTTCCTGTATCGTTATTACAAGGAGTTTGCTGGATACCGAAATAGGGAATCCAGTGGTACGTACATGATCTTTTGATTACCAACATTAGAAAATTTGTCTTACTGTAAAATCGTGATGATTTTACTAGAAAATATAATGTTGTTTAATAATAATGAAGTTGTTTCGCTTTGCCTTCTCCATCGAGGTCGCAGTGAGACTGCTATCGTTATACCTTCTGGTATTTAATATTTTGCCGGTCAAGCAACAATTCCAAGAGTTATTAACTTGGTACTGATATCTCTGCTTCCCGATTTTAGCAAGCCATTAAAACTGCTACATTCATGCTTTCTATTATCCAACGACCAGCCAGACGATTATATATAATAGCCAAGGAAGGTTTTGGCAATTTAATAGGTTTTTTGTGTGTTAGAATATAATTTCTCCAAAATAGTAAAGATTATCTATCCGCTATCCGGATTTAATCCATCGATTAAATATTAGAATACTATTGAGTAATGCTATTACATACCAGCAAAAAAAAACGGTATAATAGTCAGTAACGAGAAAACCAGATAAATGTTCATTAAAAGACAAAAGAGACGATGTAGAATAGGGCATATAACGTAACAATAGACCCATATAATTTTGAAAGGTTTGAAAATTTAAATCCAGAAGTGTAATACAAACTACTAAAATCAGGATATAAAAAAACAATGTAAGTAAAACTCACAAGAAAAGCCCCAGAAATGTTTTACGACCGGGAACTAATGCTAAGGTCAAACAGGAAAATAAAGATTGGATTTAATTTTTTTGCTTAAAACTTAGCATTGCCAGCTTGTATTCTGTTATTCTCTTTTGTAGTGTTTTTGTTAAAATTGCTCTTAAATCCCAACTATTTAGGCTGATGAACCATTTTAAAGTTGTACTGGTCTATTAAAATATTATGTCCTATTCTGTTTCGTAGTGCTCTTCTTATGATAGCCATATATTTTTTTTATTATCGTTGATTTGGAGGACCCTTTTCTGCGCTTTTTCTATTGAATGTATTAATGTTTTTTTGTTACTAATAATTATACTCGCTACTATATTAAACTCATCCTCGAAAGTCCGTATAATCTGAAGACCTTGATTATTAAACTGTGAGATTTTCTGTATTAGCTTTCAGGGCGATGCTTTCCAAAACGATCGTAAACACGATTGGAGATACGGCATCTTCCTGTTTGAGGTAACTGTACATTTGAATGTAAGTTGACAGTTATTTCCTTAGGTATGCCTAGTTCTTCCATAGCATTTTAGTTACAATCTTATAATTATATCATATGTTTGTTTAAAATCTATAAATAACTAGCTTAATGTTTTTTTATTCCCATTTCATTTCCCATAACATTTTTCATTAAGTATATAATGTTCCTAACTTCACATTAATCTTTCCTGATTTCACATTTGTGGTTGCTGTATGTCAAAGAAGACACCATTTTCCATAGCGGGTGCTATGATTCCAATGGGATAAAGTACAACCTACATATTTATTGCCAAAATTACTTTGCTGCTGTATCGAGTACCGTTTACTGGTATATGAATTTTGTTACGAATTTATCTTGTGTGCTGAACTCTATCAAATCTTTTACCGCGAATTGAAAAGCACCTTTATTTATAACATTTATTTTTAACGTTCTGTGGAATATTTTACGTTTATCTAAATAAGTATTTACTATAGTGTATAATAGTTGTAATTTTATTTTACTATTTGCATCTATATAGGTATAATTTATAATATATGAATTGTCTTATATTATACAAAATCATCCTATTTGTGTAAAGTGATATTTATGTGGCAATTAGTTGTAAAGTCATTAGTCTGTCCTGTCGTATCAAATTTTCCTGATAATTTTTGTAGACAAGCGGTTTAGTTTATGTAATATAATATCCCCAATTGTTCTCATAATATTTAGGTTTCAAAACAGCTGTTACCTACGCTAATTCATTCACCTTTTTAAAGCACTTTGTCCAGTTTTCTGTAAAAGCATATTTATTTTACTTGTAGATTACTCCTTGTTAAAATTAATTTCTTAGGTAAGCCTTGTTCGGCATTAGTATTCTATGGTTTCATTCTTATGATTATATCATGTGTTTGTTTAAAATCTATAAATAACTAGTTTAATGTTTAATGTTTTAACTGCCTAATAGTGAATAATTGATCAACGATTTATTAAGTTGTTCTAATTCCACACTAATGGTCTCCTATTTGATAGTTCACCTATTCACTCAATCGTTCCAGGTGTATTAGAAAAAATACTGTATATCCTAATTATTAATATATAGCTTATATATAGCTTTTACCGCTACAGTTTGTGCAGTACATTTTATCATCACTTTTGTGTATGGGTATACTTTTCAGCAAGTTGGTACTTGCTCTTACTTCTAAATTGACAGATCAGCTGTTTAACTGCCTGTACTGAACTTTCTTTTTCATTTTGCAAATATATATAAAAATTAATAAAAACCACTCTGACATACCGTTGATTGAAATATTGGATACCCTATAATATTTATTCAACGGAAATACTAAGATCACACGGGGAGAATATTATGGGTTATTTCTGGTTTGGTCAAAATTTACACTGAAATTACTAACAAGAGAGTGCTCTCACTTCCACATGTTGAAATTGATATATAGTACAAACAGATGCTAGTCATATACCACCAGCACTAATAAAATGGAAACTATCAAATTAATGTAAATTTCATTTAATTTCATTTAAGGAAACACACCTCAAAAATATTGAAAATAAATTAAAAATAGCTTAAGCGTTATAAAAGTAACAGAGCAGCAAAGCTCACAGCATGAGAATAGTGCCTCGTACTTTTATATAGAAATTTGTTGACAGACAAATATTTATTTTTTTATATACTAGGTTCTAAAAAAAGTGTACTCAAAACAAATAAATATTATCTAACAAGTGTTTTATTCCAGTTTCATATGAAAGCACCAGATATTAGATATTATAAATTTCGTCATAGGTGCAAATTTGAAATGAAAACCAAATGATAGAGCATATAGTGAAATATAAATATCTTAGCCCTCTATTGCCCGACTTTTTTGTAAACTTTTTTGTTTATAAAATGTTTTAATTTGTATATGTGCTCAAATATCCATTTACAACAACTATTAATTTTTTTAGATTTTTTAAATTTCGTTTGGGGAGAGTTTTGGGAGTGTTTACCAAAAACTAACGAATTAAGTTTTATACTTATTTATTATGCAATTCAAAAAAACAAATATTTGTAGTTGTAAAACATAAAGCAACTTTACATTTATCGCACATTACTTTAGAAGTATTACAGCATCCTGGTTTTTCGCATCTTCCCTCTTTTTCAGAAATTACTGGCCAGTGAAGGGTTTGGTCAAGCCTAACTTCCTTTGGTAGGACAATAGCAGTAGATCCTCTCCTCTGTTTTTTTACAATTTCGTTCTCAATTTCACTGAGCCTGGGACGTCCTTTGTTTTTGATCTGGTCATTGCTTGCTAACAGTACGCTACATAAGTGGTACTTAAACTGTAACAAAGGCAACTTCTTTTTAATTTCAAAGTAATTACAATCACGACAGCAAGGGTAATCACAATCACGAGGATGCAACAACCAGCTGTTAACAACAGCTAAATCCAGAAGGTGAAAAAATATTTTTAGATAACACTTTTTAGATCTTATGTCTGTTCGGTAAAAAGCAATTAGTGAATCCATAAGATCGACACCTCCAATAAATTTATTATAAAATTGCACTGAATTTGGACAGCATACAATAATTCTTGATTTTTGTTTCTTATTCCACATCTTGACGAACGAAGTATGCTCAGAACCAACAAATGTACTAAGCAAATGAACCGGTTTATTATCGTACCACTTTAACGCTGTTTGTCTTATGCCATCTACTGTAGCGTGCTTTTCTTCTACAGTACCTCTGCTCTGTTTCTTTATATTCTTGTCATCAGAAAAATGGCAATAAGGCAATCTGTTTGGAAGAACAGTTCCCAAACATTGCAGTTCACGTTTTTCCATTTCAATCTGCAACTGAATGCTATTGAACCAGTTGTCAAAATATACTTTATAGTATTTGTTTGGTTTGACTATCTCACACAATCTTATTACTACATTACCGCTGGTGTCTACATTAGGCAAATGAAGAGGATGTTTAACAGTTCCTGTATATAATTCCCAGTTATAAACAATACCGTTGCTATCACACAAAACAAATGCCTTGTATCCCCATTTTTTGGGTTTGTTCTTCATATATTGTTTTAAAGAATGTGCCTCTTTGAATGGTATCATTTGTTCATCAATACACCATTTTTCACTCATTGGAATACTTTGAAAATTTTAAAATAGACCGTTGATGAATGGTCTAATTTTGTATAACTTATCATTATTGTTGACCATATTTTCGTTATTATTGAAATGCATTTTAGTTTTTATTTCTTCCCAGCGATTCCTAGATATAGTATCGACTATTTAAGCAACACGTGTTTCCTTCTGCCAAAATGATCTTGTCCTTGGCAAGCCATATATTGACATCAGTAGAACATATCCAATAAATTGGTTTAATTCTGCTAGTGTCATATTCAATGGTTTATTTATATTCTTTTGCAGTGCATACAAATTACTTTGTTCTACTATGTTTTCCAGCATATTGGTAGATATCATCTTTTTAAAATAATGTAGAGGGGATTCCGGTTCTAATAATTTGCATGTTGGTGAATTACCTTTCCATTCTGGAATTGGAAATACTGTTCGGAAACCACTCTTCCACTGAATGTTTTTTACGATCATTTTTGACCTTTTGAGCACATTTTGTTCAGTGTGTTTTTCTGTTTTATCGGTATCGCCCTTATCTTCATCTTGGTCCAAATCTAAATTGGTATCCTGGTCTAAATTTGCTTCGTACAAATCATCTTCATTTTCCATTTTATTTGATCCTGGATCGATTGATATCTGAGTACCTCGAAAATTCATTATCACTTTCTTATTATCTAAGCAACATACCTGTTTTTTATCACAGTACTGAAACAACACAATAAAATAAACAAATGTCAACGGTAATCAATATCTAAATGCTGATATAATGCCTCTGTATGTATTTTAAAATATATTGTACACAATTTATAACAATAAATCACGATCGAAAATACAAACTAATAAGGCAGTCATGTCCATTTGACATACTGTTAAACATTTCCATATAGGTTTTGTCATAGGTTCATCGAGTGTATTAAAATGTATAACCAAATGTTGCCTAAAATTAACAGAGGGCATACTAGAGTCGTAAATTGTTTTAAAAAAGTTTTCTGCATCAAAAACTCCTTTGTTGCCTTGAGTACACACGGGGCTATAGAGGGTTAAAATAGCTGTATTGAGCGAGGATAAGGTTATTGATGAGGAAAAAAAGACCTATCGCTGAGGAAGTGAGAAAGTAATTGGCAAACACAAAGAGCACTTTAATTACATTAAATGAAATATGCATTACAATCTATCATGACACACATATCTTGATACACATGAAACAAGACAATTAATAAACACGTTAAGAGAATCTTAAGAAATAATAACCAAAATTTAATTTTTAGTACACAAAAGAAATAATGATAAACAGAAGATACACAAATTAAAAAAACGTTATCCCCTTATTGTACGCAAGAGAGATACCTCTAGGAAAAATCAAAACGATCGAAAATATATACCAAAACAACACAATAAAAGTAAAAGTAGAAGAAGAACTAACCGACCCTATTAAAGGTGACAATGGGATAAGACAGGGATATTACCTGAGTCCTCTATTATTCAACCTGATTATGGATGAAATAATAAAAAATAAGAATTAAAAAGGGATACCAAATGGAAGAAAAACAAATTAAAATAATCTGCTGTGCAGACGACGCAATACTACTCTTTCACAGTGAAAATGATTTACAACGTATGCTGCACCAATTTCATATAACCGCCAGAAAATTTAACATGTTAATTTCCCCAAAAGAGACAAAATGCATGGTTACAAGAGCAAATTTACTAAGATGTTAATTGGAGCTGGAAGGTCATATAATAGAACAAGTGTTAGAGCTTAAATATCTAGGCATCACATTATCTAGCTACGGAAAGCTCGAAACTAAAGTGGAAGACCCAGTGAATAGAGCAAACAGAGCCACAGGCTGCCTAAATGAAACATTATGAAGAAATAAAAATATCGGAAAAGAAACGAAAGGCAGAATTTACAAAACAGTCATCAGACCAATAATGACATACGCGGCAGAAACAAGATCTGACACAGAGATGACCAAAAAGATATGAAACAGCAGAGATGAAAACACTTAGAAAAATTGATGGTAAGACACTATGGGACAGAGCTAGAAGTACAGATATACGACGTAGACGCAAGGTGAAGAACATCAAGAAATGGAAGAGTAGAATGAAACGATCGTATAAGCCGAATGACAACAAATAAAACAATAAAGACGGCAAGAGACGGTTAACCCATAAGAAGACGATCAGTAGGACGACCACGAAAACAATGGAAAGGCAACTTACTGGAGGCACATTGAAAAACAGACAGAGTTATGTCTATATAAAAAGAAAAAGTAGAAGAAGAAGAAGATACACAGGATAAACATTAAAATAGTTGCAAGAAAGATAAAATAAATCAGTCATATTAATGTAGAATATCAGAGGACAGAGTGTTTAGAGAAAATAATGAATGTCATATTAATGTAGAATAGCAGAGGACAGAGTATTTGTCATAGCTTTGGACAAGTGCCCAATTGAAAAAAGAACACAGATCGTTCAAAAAAGACGGAACTCTAGAAAGAAAATAGAATAGATTTAAAAAAATAAAAGCATAAACATGTCTTTTTCTACTTTTTTAATATTGAAGATACGTAAGTAGAACATTGAATTAAAATGTAACCTTTGATATTTGTGATAAACCCATCACCTGAACAGTGGCGCCGATGTATGTAGTTAAGATTGTTTACAATTATTTTAACTGTTTATTTTTTTATTATCTATATACGAGTTGTGACAGATATCACAAACTTATTTATTTTCCACAAAGAGGCTCTTTAGAACCTAAAATTATTACTATACAAATCTGATTCGACATATCTTCAAAAAGTAATACACGGCATGTAAAATTTAAATTTTTAATAAAAAGTAAAAGATTACGCATTACTTATGGGGTTTAAAAAACGAGCCTTTAGGTAGATTGAAGTACTAATAAGACCACCGCAATCGGGCATACCCCGGGTAATGATTAATTAATTAATCGGCTAATTCTTCAATCACCCCCTTAATATGATTTTGTCAAATTGGTCCTTTTTAGAACCAACTATTCTAATAACATATATCTATAACTGTTAAGGGGGTAAATCTAAAAATCAAGAAAGTTTACTTTACTTAAACTTATCAGACATATGAGCTAAACACGAATCTGACTAATTTCTAGTACAAGAAACACATATAGGGCCTAACCTAGGGTATTTGGTATATAGCTGATCGCTGAAAACCACATTATAGATATAGACATATTATTTCTATCGGAAAAAAAGCAAAGAATAACTCAAAGTAAGAAAGGACAAAACCAGTCAGCTGAGAGAACCTTTTAACGATTTTGAGCTTGGATCCACCATCTATATATTTAATGAAAAATAATACAAATACCGACATTGAGGACCTGAGCACAAAGCTTATTACGACATCTGGACCAAAAACACTACAATGGCTTATCCAGATGATGAACAACTGTATTCAAATTAGGAGATACCCAAAGTCTAGAGACATGCCAAAGTTGTTACCTTGCTTAAACCTGGCAAAAACTCCAACGACCACAAAAACTATCGGCCAATATCTTTATTTTGTCAGCTATTCAAAGTGATGTACATCACAAATACTAAATCAAAGATGGGTACGGAAAATATCGGGTATCAGTGGTGGTATTTTTCAATCTAAATGCCGCTTACGACACCTTAACTTACAGAATATTTTTTGAAAAACTATATGGTATCCCCTTAGATAACAAACTCACTTATAATTTCTGCGTATGCCTACACAAGAGAATATTTTTTATATCACTCAATGGTAAAAATAGCAGATGAAGAACGGTCTCGCTTGGGGTAGCATAAAGGCACCTACACTGTATAACATTTACACAAACGAATGATCCATACCGGTAGATACTAAGACTTCTATTATATAGACGATACACCTATTATTGCACAATAAAAATAAACTATGAATCAATTTTTAGCCAAAACCCCTAAAAAGCTCGTGTGTGTTCCTTCAATTTCCCTAACATAGACGCCTTCACAAAACTGAACATCCAATAATGTCATGAAATTGTTGAACGTAGACTCCCTATAAATTCCTTGAAAATAGTTTGTATCGCACGGGGTCAGTCACAGATTATTGTTTAAAACTAAAAGGTAAATTGAGGACCAGAAATAATATTGTTCGCAAGCTTGTCAGCTAAAAATGAGGTGCACATCCTTCCGCCCTTAAAACATAGACGCTTGCACTATATGCATCTGCTGCCGAATATACCTTGTTAGAAAAATTATTATATTATTATGTTAGACATATTTATTTTGAGATAAACTTTTATCGAGATATCATATGTTGTACATAAATAAGACCAGAACTAAACTAATAAAAAAGCTTTATACAAGATATCGCAGAAGATTGGATAAAATAAAATTAGTTTTTATTAATCGGATGCTTACATAAAACGTACAAAGACATACTCACGTAAACAAAATATATTACGAAATTTTTGTAATTAAAAAAAACATCGAGTTTGGCATTGAACTAATAAAATTATATTAAATAAAAGAACAACATTTTTAAAAATGCAGACAAAATAAAATTTCCTATGCAACCGAATATTACATTAAATAATAAGCCCAAATCCTTTTGTATCTATATACCTGTTTTTAAAGAACCAGTTACCTTTCAGTACGTAGTTATATCAGGTAATAAGATATCCTCTGTTACTCGGTGTAATGCGTATTAGATTACACTGTCTACGAACAGTAGATAAAAATAAGGAGCCCATATGAACCGTTCAGGGTATATGTTGAAAATATACGGTATAATCACACAGTTGCCAAACTCTCAGAGCTTACTTAAACCGATAAACGTATGGTTCAAATATACATTGAAGAAGATCTGTACGACCCCTATAATATATACACGTGAACTAAACGATATACATTTATGATACAGGGGTATTTACGGGCTCCAAAAAATTTTTATAAATTATTAAACTCTACATGTTGACGAATCGACAGAACCAATATTATGGAATGGTCAAGTGAGCTCCGTATATCGGTATCCACTTGACCACGGAGCTCAATTAAACCTGAATTTTAACATGGGCGGAGTCCACTTTATGCCGTAGATATATATATATATATATATATATATATATATATATATATATATATATATATATATATATATATATATATATATATATATATATATATATATATATTAATTAATATAACTCCCCTTGGTGTAAGGTATCGGTAAGTTTGAGCTCAAATTCTACCCAGAGATTATCTTCCATTGTTTTTTTGTATTAACCATTTATTTTATTATTAACTTTAATTATTTCATTATTTGTTTACTTAACTATTTTTTTTTATATTTCATCTTGCGTTATTAACTCTGGTTATTATCCCTTCAGAATAATAGACCGTTTCAATTGTATAACTTGGCTTGTTCCCATTTATATATTACTTTGTTTATATTTGAATTTAGAGATGTTTAACAATATTGTTGGTCATATTGTAGGTTAGTATAATATATTTACTTGGCTATACGTTCTTCCAACGTTAGCATTATTTTGCTTAGGGTTGTTTTTTAACCTAGATGTAGGTTGTACACTCTATATCAGAGTTATTCTGTGTAGTTTTCAACTTTTTATTATAGTTGTTTTCAACATTTCTTTTAAAATATTATATTGTGAAATTTTCATATACTTTTTGGTAACTTAGAGATTGTCAAAATCTAAGAAGTTATATTTAATAAACTTGAATTTGTTTTGCATATAATTTTTTATTAATATTTCCTTACCTTTTTACATTTACAGCATTTTTGTTTATTACATCAACTTTAATTAATATTAGCAGTATACGATACCTGGAAGAGTGACCGTTACTCTTTTTAGAGTAGTATCCCTCTTCTGGCGCCCTCAATTTGTTTTCTTTGTTAATTTTCATTATATCTATTCATTTTTCATATCTTCTTTTCTATCCATCCTTGAGTTTCTAGTGGTCATTCTCTTGCCTACATTGCTAGCCTAGCCACCTTCCGTTCAATATTTTTTTTTCATACTTCTTTACTTAACTGTTATCTATTTTACTTATATCAATTTTATCCCATATATATATATATATATATATATATATATATATATATATATATATATATATAGACCACTCTTCTTATACATCTCTCCTCCTACACACCCCAGTTTTTTGCTACATTGGCGCCCAACGTGGGGCCTTTTCCAAGTTTTTGGTTTTAAGACAGTAGCTTTTAGCTGATTTCTTTTTTTCTTACTTGAGTTTTTGTATTTTTGCTTTTTTTTTACTCATATTATTGCTGATTTATTCTATCTTTAAATTTTTTATTAATACTAAACAGGTATACTTATACTGCTGTATTGATTTATTAGTTTTATTTATTAGATTTATTAGTTATTAATATTTTGGGACCTCAGTGATAGGTTATAGTAGTACAACTTACATTCTAGGTTGAATTTTGTATTTTTATTGAGAACTTATATTTACTTACTTACCTACACATACTTATATCGTATATTATATAAACTTTTATTCCTACAGCCAACAGTATTATACTTATAGGTACTATTAATTGTTGCATATATATTAATATTTGGTTTAGAATAGTTATAATTTACATATAACTAGAAATTATTTTGAGTATTTTAGTAAGATAACTAAGGTATTTATTTGATTATATATATATATTATTTTTGCTGGCTATTTTGATCGTGGTGGTGTGTTGCGAATAATTTGTCCACATTTTTTTTGCAACTTAGGTATAATTAATAATTAGTATTTCATATTTCTGATCTTGGTATCACTTTGTCCATATTTTTCCTCTCATCATGTGTGCTTTCAAAGTTGAGCATCTTTTGGTAAACGAATTGGATTACGAATTGAATGTTAGGGGTATAACGCCTGCAGAGTCGGCAAAGGTTGAAGACAAACGCAAGCTTTTGCGTGGAGATTTAAAGCAGAAACAGGACAATAGGAGTTTTACTCAGATTTCTGCTACACACATCCCTTTCGATGACCAACAGAAAGGAATATCCGAAACCTTAGATGATTTGTCGACGAGAATAGGAGATTTCAGGGGAACTGTACAAGATAACTTGTATGCGCGACTAACTTCTCGTTTAGCTCACATTTCTGGCCGCGTACATTTGTTACATTGCACTACTGAAGAGCAGGAATCTTTTAAAAAGACTGTTTCTCTGAGAATACTTACATTGGAGGGTGAACTTGATTCTAGAGTTAATTACATTGTTACATCTACTCCTAATGCTCCAGTCAATGTAGTTCCTAGCTTCGCATACTCCAAACCTGTGCAAGTACACAAATGGGGTGTTTCATTTTCTGGTGAAAAACAGCACGCTGATGTGATGTCATTTATAGAAAGGGTTGAATGTCTTCGTGTTTCTAGAGGTGTCTCTGAAGAGGATTTGTTTGCTGCTTCTGCTGAACTGTTCACCGGTACAGCTTTTACATGGTTCATGAATAATAGAGGTAGTTTTTCTTGTTGGTATGATCTGGTACACAAGTTGAAGTCAGATTTTCTTCCTTACTCATTCCAGGATGATCTATTGGACCAAATCAAAAACCATAAGCAGAAACCTGGAGAATCTGTCACCATGTTCATTAACACTATTTTGGGCATGTGTAGCCGTTTGGAGACTTCTTTATCAGATTCTGCTAAGATAAAAATTATTCTTAAATGTCTGTTACCTTTTTATCATCATCAGCTAGCTCTTATGGACATCCAAACTATTGATGACCTTACTTTAAAGTGTAAACGTTTAGAGGAAACGTTATCCTGGTCATCTCAGTCTTCATCCACATCTCGACCTTCTTCTAATTTTTCTTCTCAGCCAAACTCTTTTAGTCATCGTTCTTGGCAAAATAAGGGCCCTGAACGTAATGTGTCAGTTGTAAGTTCTATCGTCTGCTGGAATTGTCGTCAGTCTGGTCATTCGTTTGTTGAATGTTCGATCCCTCGCACTCGTATTTTCTGCCATGGTTGTGGTAGGGAAAACACTCTAAAGAGAAATTGTTTTAAGTGTTCGGGAAACGAATTGTCGGAGGTCCGTCCCCTGAGCGTTTCTCCGTCCACCATACAATCAGGGAATCAAACCCAAACTTCAAACGAGACCGCTGATCCAAGCACATCCAGCAACCCAAACCCATCTCCGAGTCGGAAAGGGAAAGGGGTAACTTTCAAAAAAGCAAAGCACACCACAAGACAAAATCAGAATCCGCCTGTTTTAAGTGATCACAGATGGTCAACTACCAATTCTTCTTTACCCAGTAGCGTTAAACACAATTCTAATGATTACAGTAGTGAAATAGTTCCATTATCATTATCAACTTCTAGGTTTGTTGATGATGATGATATGTGTATGGTTGTACCATATAATATTTATAACCAATCAAATACTTTAGATTTAGATTTAAATTCTTTACTAGTTAGGAAGGTTAATGATAATAGGTCTTATTTACCCATTAAGATTTTAGGACAAGCATGCTTTGCGTTGTTAGATAGTGGCTCTAATATTTCATTGATAGGTGCACATTCGTTACATCTATTGAAAAATGCAACTTCTTCCATTATGCCCATTTCATCTTTGCAGGTATCTACTGCAGATGGTACAGTTCAGTCTATTACAGGCAAACTTCAAACTGAAATCACTGTTGCAAATATATGTAGAGAAATCACATTTTATGTTATTCCTTCTGTACAGAATTCTATAATTTTAGGCATGGACTTTTTCAATGCTTTCAATAGCACGTTAAGTTGTTCTGATTTTTCGTTTTCAATTTCTGAATTTAATTTAGCTACTTTGAGTGCTATTCATGATTTTTCTAGTCTATCTAGTTCTGAACAAAGGCAATTAGAGAACATGATCTCTAAATTTACTACTCTTTCTTCCAAAGACAAACTAGGTCATACGTCTTTAATATCTCACACTATTGAGGTGGGAAATCCCACTCCTTTTAGACTTTATCAGTATCCCATACCTCAAGCATGGCAGGCTGATTTAGAAACAGAAGTCGATTCGATGCTCTCGTTAAACATCATAGAACCTTCTACCTCGTCTTACTGTAGCCCACTATGGTTAACGAAAAAGAAGAATGGATCCTTTAGGATCTGCTTTGATGGTCGGAAATTGAACAGTATTACCACTAACCGGGATGCTTATCCTATCCCCAGAATAGATGTGATTTTGAGCAAACTTCAGAATGCCAAATACGTCTCTTCTATTGATTTGTCTAAGGCCTTCTTACAGATCCCATTGAGTGAAGAGAGCAAGAAGTATACTGCTTTTGCCGTCAGTGGCAAAGGACTATTTCAATTTGTCACTATGCCTTTTGGTCTTGTTTCTGCTCCCCAGACAATGTGTCGTCTGATGGATTTAGTCATTGGTCCTCAGTTAGAGCCCTATGTTTTCTATTATCTGGATGATATTTTAGTTGTTACTCCTGATTTTTCCCTTCATATGGAAATTTTAGATAAGTTGTTTTTACGTCTTAAGGAAGCTAATCTAACGATTAATTTAGATAAGTGTCAGTTTTGCCGTCCCAGTCTTAAGTTTTTGGGTTATGTTGTTGATAATCAGGGTCTAAGGACTGATCCTGATAAAATTATTGCCATTAAGAATTTTCCTATACCTAAGACCACAACCCAAGTCCGTAGGATATTGGGAATGTGTGGTTATTATCGTCGGTTTGTACCATCTTACTCTACCTTGTTGTCACCTCTTACTGATCTTCTGAAGAACAGGAAAAAGGGACAAACTATTACTTGGACTCCTGAGGCAGATGAAGCTTTTAGGCGCGTTAAAGATGCTTTAACGAGCGCTCCAGTCATGATGTCACCTAATTTTAATGAGCATTTTTATTTAATGACTGATTGCTCTAATACTGCTTCTGGTGGCGTGTTATTTCAGTTGAAAGATGCCTCTGAACACCCCATCGCTTATACGAGCAAGAAGTTGAATAAGGCACAGAAGAACTATTCCACTACGGAGAAAGAACTCTTAGCTATTATCCATGGGTTAGAAGCATTTCGTTATTATTTGGAAGGTCGTAATTTCACTATCATTACAGACCACAGTTCTTTAGTATGGCTTCATAGCATGAAAAACCCTTCACAGAGACTTTCCCGATGGATCTGTAAACTGGCTGCCTATTCCTATAAGATTATCCATAGAAAGGCAAACGGGGTAGTAGTTGCAGATGCTCTTTCCCGTGTCCATGACATTAACGTCTTAGATCTGTCCTCTTTAACTCCTGACGCGTGGTATCAGAATATGATTGATAGGGTGACTCAAGACCCACAAAAGTATCCTGATTTTAAGGTAGAGAACAATGTGCTGTACAAACACATTTTAGGTCCGGTAGAGACATTATCTAATATGTCCGACTGGAAAATAGTCGTACCTACGCCAAATCGGGAAAACATTTTGCATATGTTTCACGATGAGGTTACTGCTGGTCATTTTGGCTTTTATAAAACGTATCACCGTATTGCAGAGTTATATTATTGGCCCGGCTTGCCCAAATCTGTAAAAAAGCATATTGCTAAGTGCATGGTTTGTGCTACTTGTAAACCAAGTAATTTACCACAAGCTGGACTCATGGGTTCCTTCAGGAACATTGATTTTCCTTGGCAAATGATCTCGTTGGATCTCATTGGACCATATCCTCGTAGCTACAAAGGAAATACCTATTGTTTAGTAGTTGTGGATTATTTCACAATATTCCCTTTAGTTTTTCCTCTTCGTCAGGCCACAACTCCAGCAATCGTGAAATATTTGGAGGAACAAGTCTTTTTGTTGTTTGGTGTTCCCCAAATTGTTTCCTGTGACAATGGTCCACAGTTCGTGTCTAAGGCTTTTAAAGACCTTCTAACCAAATACAAGGTTCAGAAGATCTTTTATAATGCTGCGTACCATCCGCAAGCAAACCATACTGAGAGAGTGAATCGAAGTATTGTCACAGCCTTGATATCATACACTTTCCCAGATCACAGAGCTTGGGATCAATATATTCACTCCATAGCTCAAGCCATAAGGACTTCTGTCCATGAAGTGACACAGTGCTCCCCATCATACTTGAATTTTGGCAGAAACATTGCTTTATCTGGTGACTATTTTGGGTTAATTTCTGAAAATTCCGCAAATCTCCCTCAAATATCCGAGAGACTTCATCGTCTAGATGACCTTCAGACTCTACCTCCAATTTTTGCTGATATCAGGAAGAAGTTAAAAACTTCTTACCTCCGGAACAAAAGTCAATACAATTTGAGGAAGAGAGATTTGCGATTCTTTGTTGGCGATAGAGTTTTAAAGAGAAACTTTGTAAAATCAAGTAAAGGTGATGCTATTTCGGCAAAATTTTGCCAGAAATACATTCTGTGTACGGTTGTAAGGGTAATATCTCCTTTGGTATATGAATTAAGGGACAATTCGACCAACAAACGAATTGGTCAATTTCATGTAAAGGATTTACTGCCTGATAACACCATCGACGAGGTTAGTTCTTCATCCTCAGAAGAAGACTAACTTAACACTTTCGTTTAAGCTAATCTCTTTCTCTGTTTGTCTTTAGCTTATTTTGATTATATTTTGCATTTTAGTCTAAGATTTTCTTAATCACCAGATAACGTAGGTACACCGCTATTTTTTGTATCTTTTGGCATTGGTTAATGACTTCTATAACTTATTAGATAATTAGTATGTATGACTTATCCATTTTTCTTTGTATTATAAATGATGCACTTTATAATGAATTAATATTCTTAAGTACTAATTTTCCCAGGAGAATTACTCCTTTTAACCTCTTATGATACGAGGGTTGTTTAGTATATATTTACATATTTAGATTTATACTTATAGTTAATCCTATTACTGATAAGGAACTATGGAACTATGTTGTTACACTACTGGATCATATATTGTGTGTTGTATTTTTGATATTTGATTCCTTAGTATTTGTTTTAATATATTTGTTCAATATTTGATCGGATCAATTGTCGATCGGATTAGCCAAGCGGGCTGGGCGGCTGGCTTCTCCTTCGCTTCAATGCGAGAGATGTCAGTTCGATCCCCGGCTCGGTGTGCAGAAAACAAAAAAGCTAACGCAGCAGTTTAAAATTCTAAAATGAATCTGCGGCTTAGTCTAGAATATGCTGGTATCTGATCGGCCTATGGTGGAGCAGTACGGCAAGAGATAAGGGCTTGCGGCTAGGTGATACTCCTCCATAGATCCCTACCGGAAGGGCGTCGAACGCCTAAATACCGGGTATATATATATATATATATATATATATATATATATATATATATATATATATATATATATATATATATATATATGTATATATATATATATATATATATATATATATATATATATATATATATATATATATATATATATATATATATATATAGATCTAGCGGGTATTGTGGGCCCCGTACTAAAACGGTATTATACTAACTCCAGGCGAATATACACCGTGTATATTATTATCTGGGTAGCGCTGTATGTGGACTCCGACCAACACGTCGGATTAAGTGGACTCCGTAATAGGTTGAAACACTTTTGGGATCCGTATACATTTCTTTGCGTACACAACTAAACTCCTCCGATGTTGCCAATAATTTGATTAGTCGTAGATTTTTAAATTTTACAGCAGGTAAGTTTTGGAACTTGAAATTTATTTAAATATCAATCAATTTCGTCATCCCGAAATTTCACAAATACTTGGTTAATGTAGTTAAATATTTTATGTTGGTAATTTATATTACTTGCTTTAATTATTTTTAAACTTAAGTTAGTGTCTGTTATAAGCTTGGAAAATGCAAGTGTCCATTTTTGTTTATTAGTATTTTTTTTATGCATTGACCCTGAAAAATTTAATATATAAATGTACGTTCCGATGTTTCGATTGCTACGTGTTTTGATGTACAATATTTGTTTCACAAAGTAGTAAAATTTAAATTATAATAATTTATAAATCAATCTTAAAATTATAATTTTTTGCTGTCTAATTTCAATATTTTGATTTTTAAATGTAGGAAATTCAATATCTTACTATAATACTTTATAGATACACATATATTATACATGGCATAACACCTAATAATTTCGCTTTTAACTATAAATGTATCGTATAACGTAACGTAGCAATCAGTAGTGTCATTACTCAGATAAAATATTTCGGTGACTTTATGGTAATTTGATTCTAGCCAACATATCTATTACAATTATAACATAACATAATATATTCGGTTTTATTGTTTTAAAAAACATTCATGTTATAAAATAGGTCTGAAGTGAATTATGCTTTGTATTTCTTTAGTGACATTATTATTAACCGTGATTATTAATCTAAGATATTTAAAGTGTTCCATACTTTCGAAATTATAGTTGTTGACTTTAATATTTTATCTAGATGTATTGAATTGCTTTCTTCTGTTGATTCGCCTGTATTTGGTTTTTATTTTGTTGATTTTAAGTGAAACATTTTTCGTGCTCTCTTCACTTTGTTGAAGATGTCGTTTGCGGACGGGAGAGAGTTTCTTATAAGCTCAATATCATTAGCAGATGCTAGGACTGCTTTGTACCTTGAGCCATTAATGAATTGCATTTTAAATAGACATTATTTCTATTTTAGTATGCTGTTCACTAAATTTTTGAATATTTGAATCGAGAATCTGTATTTTATTCAACTGTTTTATAACACAGAGTTTCTTGGCGCCTATCTTCATGTCTGTTTTTTTTGTTTAGCGTATCATTCTTCTTCTTCCTATGCCGTCCCCATTAACGGAGGTTGGCGACCAGATTTCTAAAGGTATCTCTTACTTTATATTCCTTAGTATGTGTCCCAGGTATGCAGTCCTGCGTACTTTTATTATTCTGAACAATTTTTTGTCTCGACCCATCCTTCTCAGCACTTCCTCATTGGTGACCCTGGCAGTCCATGGAATTCTCAACATTCTCCGGTATATCCAAAATTCAAAGGCTTGAAGCTTCCTAACTATTTGCGCTTTTACGGTCCATATTTCTACTCTGTACAATAGCTGAGACCAGACGTAACATTCAACAAACCTCAGTCTCAGCGCAGTATTCAGATTTTTGTCACAGAACAATTGCTTGAATTTTCAGAACGCTGCCCTTGCCATTTCTATTCGTACCCTGATTTCCTAGTCTTAATCTAATTCTTTGTTGATGTAAGCTCCCAAATATTTATATTTTTACTCCCGTATCATTATTAAAAGGATTTTGCTGAATGTCGATCTAGGGAATCCGGTGGTATGTATATGATGTTTCCATAACCAACGTTCGAAAATTTGTCTAACTGTAAAGTCATGACGATTTTACTAGAAAATATAGTGCTGTTTAATAATAATAAAGTTCAATTAACAATTCCTATATGCACTAACTTGGTACTGATATCTCTGCTCCCCGATACCAGGTAGCAGTCCCGAAAACATTAAAACTGCTACACTCATGCTTCCAATTATCCAACGATTAGCCAGTTCAGCTCTATACGCCTTATTATGGTACTGATATTGCTGCTGTCTCTCATAAGTAAATATAATATGCAAGAAAGGTTTAAGCAATTTAATAGCATTTTGTATGTTAGAATATTATTTCTCCTAGAAAGTGAAAAATATCTATTTACTATCCGGATTTAATCCATAGATTAAATATTAGAATGCTATAAAATAATGCTATTAGCAGTAAAAAACGTTCTGATAGTAAGTAATGAGAAAACTAAATAAATTTTCTTTAACATACAAGAGAGAAGACGTAGAGTAGGGCATAACGTAACAATAAACCCATATAATTTTGAAATATTGCAGCGTTTTAGGTATCGTAGATAACGCTGTCACATAAGAAATAAAATGGAATATTCAGGCAGCTAACTAATGTAAATATAACCCACATAACACTTTTAAATCCAGAAGTCTAATACAAATCCCTAAAATCAGGATATATAAAAAAGTGATTAAACCAGTGCTATTGTAAAGGTCATCGTCATAGTATAGTCAGAACGCAACAAGGTTCTATTGGCTTTTCTGCTTTTTGTCTCCTCATTCCTATTGAAAACTTAGCCACGTAAATACCGTTTTAAAAATATATGTCAATATTTCTGAAGTGCCTTTCCTAAGATAACTTTTATTAAGCCTAGTTCGTTTGACTACATGTAATGGATTTGATAGTTCCCAACAGATAAGTATTGATTGATTGATTGTAGGTTGGACAGCAGTTGGTTATACAGGCATGTGTTGATAAATATGATGGGTCGGTAGGTAGTCCCATTATTCCTAAATCTGACCATATGTTACCTCCCCTGTTGATTCGTGGACGTCCTAAGGGCATTTTTTCTCTCTGGGAATTCTCCCAGTTTAACTTGGCAATGCAGTTATTAGAAAGCCTTTGGATATAGCCAGCGTAACTTTGGCGTTGAGATTTAGTCTCTTGTATGACGTTGCTATCTTTATATATCTGTTAGACCTTGGCATTAGTTCCAGTTCGGTATTGGTTAGTATTCGGACCTTTGTAAGTTGCTTTCTAAGTGCTATTGACTGAAAATGTGACGAGAACGCTGACAAAACAATGTAAGTAAAACTTAGGTATTAATTAGATCAGGATTACTAGAAAAGTTATCAGAATTATTTTCCAACTTACAAAGGTCCGAATACTAACCAATACCGAACCGGAACTAATGCCAAGGTCTAACAGATATATAAAGATAGGGAGGAGACAAATGGTCAGATTTAGGAATAATGGGACTACCTACCGACCCATCATATTTATCAACACATGCCTGTACAACCAACTGCTATCCAACCTACAATCAATCAATCAATACTTATCTGTTGGGAACTATCAAATCCATTACATGTAGTCAAACGAACTAGGCTTAATAAAAGTTATCTTAGGAAAGGCACTTCAGAAATATTGACATATATTTTTAAAACGTTATTTACGTAGCTAAGTTTTCAATAGGAATGAGGAGACAAAAAGCAGAAAAGCCAATAGAACCTTGTTGCGTTCTGACTATACTATGACGATGACCTTTACAATATCAACAATACTTGAGACAACTGTTTGTCTCAATTTGGTCATTCAGAATTGTCTGTATTTTTTAATTTGCTAATTTCCATAGATTCTAATTTCCATAGAATCTAAAGATATCGTAAGGCCTTTATTTTAAATATACTTTTTTAGTAATAACCTAAATAGAACCTGGAATATACATGTAACCTTTAATTTCTGGGATAAATCCATCTCCTGAACAATGACGCCGATATATTTAGTTAAAATTCTGTGCACTTATTTTAACCGTTTATGTCCTTATCATTCATATATGAGTTGTAACCGATATTACAAACTTATTTACTTTTCACAAAGAGACTCCATATTAACTATAGTTATTACTATACAAATCTGATTCGAAATATCGTCGAGTATGTAAAATTATTTTTAATGAAAAGTTAATTAGCCATTTCTTATGGGGTTCAAAAGAGAAGCCTTTACGAAAATTTGAGTACAAATAAGACCACCGTAATCAGTTGTACCCTGAATAATAAATAATTAAATAATCGGCTAATCAGAATCACCCGTTCAATATGATTTTTGTCAAATCGGTCCTTTTTAGGATCAATTATTCTAATTATGTCTATAAATATTAAGGGCATATCTAGAGATAAAGACACTTTACTTTACTTAACCTTATCAGACATATGCGCTTAGCACAAATGTGACGTATTTCTAGTGCAGAAAATACATAGAGGGCAAAAAATAGTGTATTTGGTATTAAGCTGATCGCTGAAAATCACATAATAAATGTGAAAGTGCTATCTCTGACGGCAAAGAAGCAAAGAAAAACTTAAAATGAGAGAGGACAAAACCAGTCAGCTGAAGGAACCTTTTAACGATGTTGAGCTTGGATCCACTATCTACGTATATAATAAAGAATAGTACGGCACTGACTGAAGATCTGAGCACAAAGCTTATTATAAAATTTGGACCAAAAATACAACAGTTACTGATATCTAAAGTCTGCAGACAAACAAAGCAAAGACAAAGTTGTTGCCTTGCTTAAACCTGGCAAAAACTCCAACGACCACAAAAGCTATTGGTCAATATATTTATTTTGCTTTACAAAATACTCCTCAAGAGGTAAAACAGAAGAAAAACTCCAATTAAAAAAAAAAGTTGCTACAGATAGGGAAGATCATGTACGTCACAAATACTAAATCTTGCCCAACACAGCAAAGATGGGTACGAAAGATATCAGTTATGAGGAGTGGTATTTGTCAATCTAAGCAGCAATTTGCAGCTTACGACACCTTAAATAAGAGGGAATTTTTTCAAAATCTATATGATATCTCCTTGGGTAATAAACTTACTTGTTTTACTAGCGTATGCCTACACAACAGAAGATTTTTGGTATTTATCAATGGTAAGAATAGCAGATGGAGAACGCAGAAGAAACGGTCTTCTTTGGGGTAGCGTAATGGCACCTACACTGTATAAAATGTACACAAACTATCAATCCATACCAGTTAATAGTAGGACTTTTATTATGTATACGACACATCTATTATTGTACAACCAAAAACTTTTGTTGCTGAAGTGGAGAAAAATCTAAATCATGCTTTAAACACAATAAAAATAGACTATAAATCGTTTTTAAGCCAAACCCCGGAAAAACTCAGGTGTGCTACTTTAATGTCCCCAACACAGACGTTTTCACAAATCTGAACATCCAATAATGTCATGAAATCCTTTTACTCTGGACTTGCTATAAATATCTTGAAGATAGTTTGTATTACACTTAGTCATTCACAGAACTTTGTTTAAAACTAAAAGGCACACTGAGGACCAGAAGTATTATTCTCCGCAAACTTGTCAGCTAAAAATGAGAAGCACATCCTTCCACCCTTAAAACGTAAACGCTTGCATTCTATGCTTCTGCTGCCGAATATACTTACCAGTATAAATGACACCAACACATACTTAACTCGTAGATTTAGCTATAAATTAGTCATCCAAATTCAGCGGATATTAAGACTCACATCCATACATAAGCTCTACAATATCGTAGCTACCAAGACACCTAATATTCGAAGATAAGTAGCTAAGGAACGAAAGAAACAAAATCTAGATTCGCAACATGTACTCTACGAATACAAGCCCATTTTATGACTAAAATCGAGAAAAAACTGGCCAGATCAACACGTGTGTAAGATATACCAAAAAAAAAGCTAATGCTCGCCATCTGAACCCTCACGAGGACTCTTGCCTGCAAACACCGGTTAACTTGTGTGAAATGTGGGGTGGTAAAAGATTCTTCACACCTTCTTAGTTGACTTTGCCATTTAAATTGCTCTTTCTGAAGGGACAAGGTTTAATTATTTAAACTGAACATGTAGAGTACAGTCAGTAAGCTATTGCTTATAAAAATCATTGCAAATTGGACACTAACTCCACTTATATTGATTAGATATTACCCCTAAATTACCTTATCATTCAGAAGTATGTAATATTGGTAAAGTGATATATTCTGGCTAGATAAATTAAGCATTCTTTCATTTTTTGCGGACGACTATCCATTTTTACACAAAAATATCTATTTTAGCACTTAAATATTTATTTTAAGATAACCTGTCCAGAATTATATGTAGTATACAAACAAAACCAGAAATAAAATAATAAAGAAGCTACAAGATATCGTAAAACAATAGATGGATGAAATAAATCAAGTTTATATTAATCGGATTCTTAAATAAAACCTATAAAGACATACTGACGTTAACAAAATGCATTAGGAAATTTTCGCATATGAAAAAAACATCCAACTTGGTAACGAAATCCTTTTGTACCTATAAAGCTATTTTTAGAAAAGCACGTACCTACCAAAAACAGGTATTTGGTAGTACATATATCTATTACATACTGTAATGCGTATGAATGATAACAAAAATAAAGACTAAGGAGTCCGTATGAACCGTTTAGAATATACGGTGAAAATATACGGCTTAATCGCATAGTTGCCAAACTATCAGAGCTTACTTAAACCGATATACTTATGGTTCCAATATACAGTGAAAAAGACCTGAACGACCCCTATAATATATACAAGTGAACTAAGCGATATACATTTATGATACAGGGGTACTTATGGACTCTACAAAATTTTTAAAAATTATGAAACTATACATGTTAACGAATCGACACAGCCAATATTATGGAATGGTCAAGTGAGCTCCGTATATCGGTGTCCACTTCACCGCGGAGCTCACTTGAACCTTAATTTTAACATGGGCGGAGTTTACTTTATGCCGTAGATATATATATATATATATATATATATATATATATATATATATATATATATATATATATATATATATATATATATATATATATATATATATATATATATATATATATATATATATGTTCAATATTTGCCAATTTGGAAAAATGTGATTTTTTTTTATCTTTGGTCTGCTTTATTCTCACTTGTCACGAAAATCTTAAATACTCTACAATAATTTATGTCCTGATTCCATATACAGGATGGTTCTGGAATTAGTTTGGAATTTTGAAGTAGGTAAGGATGACCGGTGTCCTTCTTATTTCTTCTTATTTATTCTTCTGAATTTTCTGTCAATGAATCTGTCAATACTGTCAATACTCAGCTTTAGTGAATACGTGGGTTCGAGATTGTTGCTCAGCAACTGATCACTGCTGCTCAATTAGGTTCGTACTATATGTGTTTATTGCAGAGTAGGCAGATGTTTATGCCTCATAATATTTCTGGTCGGGAAATGCTCGCGACATGTCCTAACCGTTCTTGTGTGATTGTCCAAATATTCCAGTTACCTTTTCACAACTTGATAGGGAAGTTTAATTAGTTCATATTAGTTATCTTACTTCAGGTTATGTTTTTTTTCTTTAACTATCCCTACACATGTCAAGTTAGTCATTTTCATTATTTAAGAGTTTAGACAAATGAGTTGTTCTCTTAGTGTAATCCCACTTCTTTCCTTAGGCATAAATTGCTGTTTAGATTTAGGACTATTCCCGGATGATTCCATGCTGCGAAAACTTGTTATAAATCTACAGTTTTGTTCAAAATTGGTTGCTTGTTCTCGACATATTTTTTTTTCTATCGTTAGTAATGGTATTATAGGAAAAGTCCACCACTTATATTTTCTTAGGATTTCTATTGGGATTTTATCGGTGTCTGGTTATTCTCATACATCTGTTGTAGCCACATGCTATAGTTAGCGAATACCAGCACACTCAAAATTTATTTAGCCTCTGAATTCCTTTAGTCCATTTTAGACTTTAGACTTTAGGTATTTATCTTTATCTTTGGTTTAGTTCAGTTACAGATTACATTACTTAGTCTGAATAAGTGTGACAATGCTGCTTCACACTTTAGGAAATTTTGCTTTATTGTAATTACTTAGTTGGTATTGGCTCATATTACCGGATGAGGGTAAGAGCTAATTTAGTTATTAGCATTAGTGAGAATTGGTCCTTTCCTGATCGTTCTTCTTTGGATATGCTCTATTTATAAATCTGGTGTCCATCGATAGTCCGATTTTGGATTCAGTGTCTGATTCCTCACTTATTTGGTTTATTTGGTTATGTAGGTTCGTATCACCAGATGTGGGTGTACGTAGACCTCATTTAGTTTTGAGATTTAGTATTGGTGTGAATGGGTCCATAAATCTTCCTGGTCGTTCTTCTTTGGATATGCTTTTATGAATCTGGTGTCCATTGATAGTCTGACTTTGGATTAAGCGTCCTATTTCACATTTATTTTGGTTATTACGTCTTTAATATGCTTTGGTATGTTTACGATTTAGATTACTATTTGTGTTATTTGGTTTGGTGAGAATTGCTCCATAAATCTTCCTGATTGTTCTTCTCTGGATATATTACTATGAATCTGGTGTCCATTGTTAGTTCAATTTTGGATTAAGTGTTCAATTCTTAACCTATTTAGTTTATGATTTATTTGATCTTAGTTTAGTATATCTCCGGGTGAGATATTGGTTGAATTGGCTCATACATTTGCCTGGTTGTTCGTCCTTGGATATACTTAGTCTTATAGATCTGATGTCCATGGATAGTTCAATTTTGGATTTAGTGCCCAATTCGACATTTATTTGTCAGCAAGAATTTAGTTGGTATATTTAGTTAATATTTGGCTTTTAAGCATATTGTCTTGATTAAGCATATTGAGATTTTGATTCGACTTTGAGTCATCTGAGTTTGTGGTGTCTGGCGCCATGACCATTCTTTTTTTCTCGTGATTTTTAGTTCGTGGTTATTTTTTTTTGTGTAAACTTGCGGATCAACGTGGAATGTTAGGCCAGTACACTTAGTTATTGATACTTTTAATTTTAGGAACAAAAAAAATTTTGATTAAAATTTTTTTTCCCGACTAGTAGGGGAATGTAACAGTCGTTACTTTTATTACTATTTATACTAAAGTCATTTCAGAGATGTAGTATGGGTTGCCTAACTTTAAGTGTTCATTTGCTCATTAAGTGTGTATTTTTAATAATTTAAGTTGTCACTCTGATCTAAATTTGGTACCATTGCAAACCAGAGGGATGACAGGAGATTAGGGGGAGTGGAAACTGGCTCTTGGTTAACTTGGTTAACAAACTGTGAATTACAATTGACTTTTGATCGAGAGTTTGAAGTGGTACAAAGGTGGTAGTTAGCGAAAGAAAATCCAATTAATGCATAGAATTTCCTTCACTTCAAGAATTTAAATGTTTTAAGTATAACCGTAACCATTTAATTGACGGTGTTTTCGGAAACTCGGGAGGCTGAAGTGAAATTTCTAGCACGGAATTGAGTAGCTATCTGGTAACTATTTTTTTATATTATAAAAACTAACTTTTTGTTCCCACATCCCACATCCTTAAGGTATTCCTTGGGTAATGACCTTGGGTCACGAATTCAAGCATAGTATGGCCGCTTACAATCATTCTGGCATGAATCTGATTAAAATTCTGAATTTTCCGTAAATCTCTAACATCTATTACCATTTCCACAGATATTTTAATGAATATCTATTATTCAGATTCATTATTTCATATTTTAATATAGTATTTTGTTCAAGGCCATTATATTTTTACTCTATGTGAAGCAAGGTCACGCTACATCCGATTGGATGTGTTTTTTTTTTCATCTACTATAATTATCTTTTTGCTCCGGTTTCTTATGCTGAAAGAAACTTTCGTCACTTCTTCTTTGATTTCTTTTTATCAATGTTGAGACTAGAAGTAACGGGGAATTGTTTTCAGCCACCTCCCATGGAATTATAAACTTCCCTCAGAACTTCAACTCTATAAGAATCAGGGTCATTGGGACAAGCCAGGGGGTATTGTCTACTCCACCCTAATTTTTTTTCTCCAGCCTGCACCTAGAGGTAGGGCAGGACAGTAACCATCGGAACTGAGCCAATTAGCACCAGCTCCGTGCTAATTTCGGACCTCAAGGAGGGCTTCGCTGGGACACCGAAGCCATTCGGGAGTATCCTTCCAGACAACTGTTTCACCTAGGAGGACAGTTGGTTTTATATATATATATATATATATATATATATATATATATATATATATATATATATATATATATATCTTGTTTCACCAGTTATAGGTTTTTTTTTATAACATATATATATATATATATATATATATATATATATATATATATATATATATATATATAGATCTAGCGGTTAATGGGGGCTCCGTACTAAAACGGTATTATACTAACTCCAGGCGAATATACATCGTGTATATTATTATCTGGGTAGCGCTTTATGTGGACTCCGACCAACACCTCGGATTAAGTGGACTCCGTAATAGGTTAAAACACTTGGGATCCGTATACATTTCTTTGCGTACACAACTAAACTCTTCCGATGTTGCCAATAATTTGATTAGTCGTAGATTTTTAAATTTTACAGCAGGTACGTTTTGGAACTTCAAATTTATTTAAATATCAATCAATTTAGTCATCGAGAAATTTCACAAATAGGTACTTGGTTAATGTAGTTAAATATTTTATGGTGGTTATTTATATTACTTGCTTTAATTATTTTCAAACTTAAAAAAGTATTTATTATAAACTTGGAAATGGCTAGTTTTCGTTTTATTTATTATTATTTTTTGTTAAAATGTATATGCACTTAAACATTTAGTCTCTAAATGTACTAACATCGACTAAAGTAGTCGTGTAACAGTTTAAGAAAGTAGAAGCCCTTCGGTAGGATTATAGTAAACTACATAAAATTAAAAGAAACTCTGTAAACAGGAGATCTTTGTAATTTTTCAATTCCTGCAATTTATGACGTGCAATATTTGTTTCATAAAGTAGTTAAATTTAAACTATAATAATTTATGGGAAGCGTTTAAAGAAGTAATCGCCAACCTTAATTAGAATACGGCACAATAAGAAGATGAAACTTACTGTATTTTTACTTTTCATAAATTATATTCACAAAAAGAATATCCAAAGTAAAATTTAACACGTTTTAATGGAGTTGTAGTGAAATTTGACTTCTTATTACGATACCGGATCCTGTAAAATTTTAAATACATTAAATCTCCCGTAAATTATTAAAGTTATTCTTAGAATAAAATAACAAACTTCTTAGTAATTAGGTACAATATACCGTTCACAATTATGTGATAATGTGTAGGTGTCAAGATTGCACGGCCATGTGCCATAAGGTTTCATCTTTCATATAAACATCGATAGTTTTTAACTTTGGGTGTATTTGATTCCACCGTGCTGTAACCCATCCAACTTGAAAAGTGTTATTTTACATAAAATTAGCACGTTGGCCCTAATAATGACCTATAAATATACATTGTTAAAAATTGTATACATTTATCAATTTAAAACGTTCTTTGTCATCTTCTGATCTTCATCTTCATTCGTTCCTAATTAAGCACATGTTATCCACAGGATACCTCTCTCATTTTTAAATCATTACTCTTTTTGCCTTTTGCCATGGATTTCTTTATTTTGTTTATTCATATCGTTTTTACTCATAACAAATATTGGGTAGATTATTGTATCATTAAACTTTCTCTTTATATGTCCGTATCATATAAGTTGTCTAGTTATTTTAGCGTATATAATGTCGTATATTAATTCCATTTTGTTTAACAATAAAACAGCAAAACTTCTACAAAATTATTTCTATTTTATCACTACAGCTGTTTCGGAAAGTGCCTTTCTCAAGTCTCAAGTTTCTCGAATCCATCAATCATCCATTGTATTTCTTATACTTTCATTTAAATCCTCTCCAATCAAAGATTTTGAAGCAGCTTTGCTCCATAGTCCATTTTTGTTGCTTTTTGTCACTGTTTCTCCTTTCTCTTTATCATTAACAATACGTAGCGCTACAACACTGGGTAGGTCTTCGCTGATTACAACTTATCTCCAAGTTGATCGATTTTCCACGAATCTGCAATCAAATGAAATGTTCATTTTTTGAGATATGATTGGATGTTTTCTCTCCATTGTATACTGACATGCCCAAGTGGCATTCTTCTGTGCTAACTTCCTTCCACACCAGTTCTACAAGTTTGACATCTTGGCGTCTATGCACGTGTCCGATATACCTTAAGGGATTTATTTTCCTGAACAATATCGTTATGCGAGCTTTTTTTATTCAGTATGTTTTCTTATTCTATACGGATTTGTAGCGATATGATAATGAGTTCTTAAGCTATTTTCTTGTGGCATTTTAAAGTAATTACTATTTAAATGGGAATAAGCCACAATTAAAGCTTAAAGTTAGTTTATTGACGTTTCAATTTCCACTTCGGAAATCGTTCTCAAAATACAAACATTAGTGAGAATGATTTCCGAAGTGGAAATTGAAACGTCAATAAACTAACTTTAACTTCTAATTGTTGCTTATTCCCATTTAAATAGTAGTTATGATAATGGGGTTAAATAAAAATTTCTGATTATTTTCATTTCAAATATTCGGAGTGCTTCCTTATTTGTTTTAGTCATTCTCCATGACTCACATCCATGTATTAAAATAGGTCTGAAGTTTGAATTATGCTCTGTATTTCTTTAGTGGCATTATTATTAACCGTGATTAGTGATCTAAGATATTTAAAGTGTTCTTTTTTTTTCGAAATTGTAGTTGTTGACTTTAATGTTTTTTCTAAATTTATTGAATTGGTTGATTGGTTTTCTGTTGATTCGCTTGTATTTGGTTTTCATTTCGTTGATTTTAAGTCAAACATTTTTTGTGCTCTCTTCACTTTGTTGAAGTTTGTGGACGGAAGAGTTTCTCATTAGAGTTATGAGTTCTATATCATTAGCATATGCTAGGAGTGCTTTGTCCCTTGGGCCGTTAATGGATTACATCTTAAATAGGCGTTATTTCTATTTTAATAAGCTGTTTATTAATTTTTTGATTATTGGAATCGAGAATCTGTATTTTATTCGACTGTTTTATAACACAGAGTTTCTTGGAGCATATTTTCATCTTTGGTTTCCAGTATCGTTATTACAAGGATTTTGCTGGATATGGACATAGTGAACCCGGTGGTATGTACATGATGTTTTCATAACCAACGTTCAAAAATTTTTCTTACTGTAAATTTATGATTATTTTACTAGGAAATATAGTGTTGTTTAATAATAATAAAGTTCAAGCAACAATTCCTATATGCATTAACTCGGTAATGATAATTCTGCTCCCCGATACCAGGTAGCAGTCCCGAAAACATTAAAACTGCTACACTCATGCTTCTCATTATCCAACAATTAGCCAGTCCAGAACTATACGCCTTATTATGGTACTGATATTGCTGCTGCTCCTCATAAGTGAATAGAATATGCAAGGAAGGTTTTGACAATTTAATAGGATTTTGTGTGTTAGAATATTATTTCTCCGAGAAAGTGAAGAATATCTATTTGCTATCCGGATTTAATCCATAAATTAAATAATAGAATGCTCTAAAATAATGCTAGTAGCAGCAAAAAAAACGGTCTAATAGTCATCATCATCATCATCAATTAGCCCTGAGTTGTCCATTGTTGAACATAGGCTTCTAGACTTTTCCATCTGCTTCTGTTCTGCGCCTCTGCTATCCAATTGGTCACGATTCTTTTGAGGTCGTCGGTCCATCGCTTTGGGGGTCTTCCTCGGCTTCGCTTGTCAGTCCGTGGTCTTCACTCAAGCAATTTTTTTGTCCAACTGTTGTCTTTCATTCTTGCAACATGTCCTGCCCATCTCCATTTTTTTTTGTAATATGTTCGATAATGTCTTCCACTCCGGTTCGTCTACGAACTTCCTCGTTTCTTATTCTATTGCTTAAGTTTATTCCAAGCATTGATCTCTCCATCTTTCGTTGTGTCCTTCTCAATTTTTTGGCTGATGTTTTTGTGAGAGTTAAGGTTTCTGCCCCGTATGTGAGGACTGGTAGAACGCACTGGTTAAAAGCTTTTCTTTTTAAATGGATCGGTATATTTGTTTTAAATACGTCTCTCATTTTTCCGAATGCAGCCCAACCCAGACTTATTCTTCTGAGTAGCCCGCATGTTTGGTTATCTCGCGTTAACCTTATTTCGTGACCCAAATACACATATTTTTCCACAAGTTCTATGGGCGACTTTTCGATTTCTATTAGCTCATTGGGGACGAGATTGGTCATCATTTTTGTTTTTCCATAGTTTATTTTTAAACCGACTTTCTGGGTTACTTGCTGTAGTTGTTGTAGCATAACTCTGGCTTCTCCTAAGTTGTCTGTTATGAGAACAATATCATCGGCATATCTGAGATGATTGAATATCTTTCCATCGATTCTAATACCCTTTGATTCCCACTCTAGCCTTTTAAATGCGTACTTCATAGCTGTTATAAATAGTTTTGGCGACAAGGTATCTCCCTGCCGCACCCCTCTGCCAATTTTTATCTTCTCAGTGCAATGGAGGTTAATGGTTGTTGTCGCATTTTCGTATATATTTCGAATAATATTTGCATACCTGTGATCTATTCTGCATTCTGATAGTGCTTTTAAGATAGCAACTGTTTCGACTGTGTCAAATGCTTTGTGGAAGTCGACAAAGATAAGAGCAAGGGGTCTGTTATATTCGATAGACTTTTCAACTAGAGTTTTAAGGCATTGCAAATGGTCGTTTGTTCCGTGTCCCGCTCGAAATCCTGCCTGTTCTTCTGATTGATAGAAATCGAGTTTTGCTTCTAATCTGTTTGTCAGTATTCGAGTAAAGAGCTTGTATAGGTAGTTAAGCAAACTAATTGGCCTATAGTTTTCGAGATCTGATTTATCCCCTTTTTTGTGGAGGAGGATTGTAACCGAATTTTTCCATTTACTTGGAATGTTTTCACTATGCAGACATAGATTAAAAAGTGTTTGGATTCGGGACATCAAAAGTGGACCTCCTAGTTTAATTGTCTCAATGACTACACCATCTTCCCCCGGAGCTCTATTATTTTTCATATTTTTGAGGGCATGTTGAATTTCCTCTCGTGATATATCTGGTATATCCTCCGATCCTAAATTATGTACCTTTTGTATTGGTTGTTCGATAAGCTCTGGAATAACTTGACTTTTATATAATGTTTCATAGAAACTTTCCACTATATGTAATATGCTTGGTCTATCTGAGATAATATTTCCATTTTTGTCTTTAAGTTGGAAGATTTCTTTTTTGTCATTTTCTATTTTTCTCCTCAATGCTTTCATGCTTTTGTTGTCTTCTATAGTTTTTATAATTTTTTCGTTGTTGTATTTTCTAATATCCCGTCTGATGGCTTTAGAGATTTCTTTATTTATGTTGTTTATATCTTGTGAGTCAACATTTCCTTGACTTCTCAGCATTCTACGATCTTCCATTTTTTGTTTCGTTTCTTTACTATTTTTTTGTTCTTTTCCATGTTTAGGGCCAAATTTTTCCTGAGCTTGTGTTAATGTATCTACTATTTCTTCGTTTATGTTATTTATGTCTTCTCTTGTTGTATTTCTGAGTAAGTTACTGGTGATACATTTTTCAAACTCAAGTTCATTCGTTGTTCGCATCCAAGGTTTGAATTTTTTACTTTTTATCATCTTCAGTCTTTCTTGCTTAATATTGATTTCTACAGTTGCTCGGACCATTCTATGATCGCTTGCAACCGAAAATTGATTTAAGACTGTAACATCTTTGACTATATGTTTTTTGTCAGTGATGATGAAGTCGATCTCATTTTTTGTCTTACCATAGGGGCTCTTCCAAGTCCATCTTCTATTAATCTTCTTATAGAAGAAGCTATTCATTAAATATAGATTGTTTTCTAATAGGAAATTTAAGAGTATTTCGCAACTTTCGTTTCTACCTGGTGTGCCAAAATTTCCGAGGGCATTTTTAGCTGGGTCAGTGCTTATTCCTATTTTGTCATTAAAGCCACATATTACCTTAAAATGTTCTTGGTCTTCTGAAACAGCTGTGTACAAGTCATCATAGAACTGTTCTATTTCTTCGTCAGCGTGACTCGATGTTGGTGCATAGACTTGAATGATCTTTATGGAGTAACGGGTGTTTAGTTGTAATTTTGCAAGTATAACTCTTGTGGAAACTGCTTTTACTGATATGATATTCTCAGCTAGTTTTTTATTAATAAAGAGCCCAATGCCTCCATTCCCATCGTTTTCTCCGACATGATAGAAAATGTGACCGGATTTTAAAGTGGTTAGGCTTTCTTCTTTTCTTCTGACCTCGGCGACTCCAACAATGTCCTAATTGATTTTATCAAGTTCAGATTCCATTTCTATGAATTTTTCTTCTGATAGCAGGGTTCTTGCATTGAAAGTTGCAATTTTTAGAGATATAATCTGTTAGATGGTTTTCTAAAATATGTCAGAATTTTGCCCCCCCCCCCAGAATCCGTGGGACTGACTGATAGTCTGACTGATGGTCTAATAGTCACTAATGAGAAAATCAAATAAATGTTCTTTAACATACAAAAGAGAGGATTGAGAGTAGGGCATAACGGAACAATAAAGCCATATAATTTTGAAAGATTGCAGCGTCTTAGATGCCGTAGGTAATGTTGTTACATAAAAAATAAAAGGGAATATTTAGGTAGCTAACTGATGTTTATGTATATATAACCCTCTTTTAAATCCAGAAGTCTAATTCGAATCTCTAAAATCAGGATATATAAAATAGTGATCAAACCAGTGCTAATGTGTGGATACGTGACGAGAACGTATTAATTAGACCAGGATTGCTAGAAAAGCCATCAGAGGTATTTTCCGACTTACAGAGGTCCGAGTACTAACCAATACCGAACAGAGCTAATTCCAAGGTCAAACACATATATAAAGATAGCAACATCGTACAAGAAACTAAATCTCAGTGCTAAAGTTGCGCTGGCTTTATCCAAAGACTCTATAATAACTGCATTGCCAAGTTAAATTGGGAGGATTCCCCAAGAGAAAAAATGCCTTTAAGACTTCCACAAATGAAGGAGGAGGTAACATATGGTCAGATTTAGGAATAATGAGACTATCTACCGACCCAATATATTTATCAACACCTGCTATCCTACCTACAATCAATACTTATCTGTTGTGGAATATCAAATCAATTACATGTAATCAAACGAACTAGGCTTAAAAAAATTATCCAAGGAAATGCACTTCAGAAATATTGACATAAATTTTCAAAACGTCATTTACCTGGCTGTATTTTCAATAGGAAAGAGAAGACAAAAAGAAGAAAAGGCAATATAATCTTGTTCAGTTCTGACTATACAATGACGATGATCTTTAATCATATAGGGAGAAAGAGAGAATAATGTTTATGTTTAATTTAAAACTCGCTGGTTTTTTCCGTTTTGAATTGGGTATGTATATGTATTACCATAGAAAATAAAAGCAAGAGAACTATAATTATAAAACGAAAAGATTACGAAATAAAAAGATTATATAAATCCCTTATATTTACACAGACTGTTTTACAAAAGGTGAACGAATGAGCATAAAAGGTCAGCTGTTTTACAAACTTATATTATTAGACGCATTTAGGATCAATTTCACTTAAAATATGATACGACAGGAAAAATTCAATGACTTTTACAGCTGATTGCCACATAAATATCAATGTTACCCAAATATGATGATTTTTACCACAGCATATTTAAAGTGTTCCATACTTTCGAAATTGTAGTTGTTGACTTCAATGTTTTTTCTAAATTTATTAAATTGGTCTCTTCTGTTGATTCGCTTGTATTCGGTTTTCATTTCGTTGATTTTAAGTGAAACATTTTTCGTACAATTTGTTAAAGATGTTTGCGGACCGGAGAGAGTTTCTTATGAGATTCATATCATTAGCATATGCCAGGAGTGCTTTGTACCTTGGCCCGTTAATGGATTACATCTTAAATAGGCGTTTTTTCTATTTTACTAAGCTGTTTATTGATTTTTTGACTATTTGAATCAAGAATCTGTAGTTTATTCGACTGTTGAATAAAACAGACTTTCTTGGTGCATATTTTTATCTCGGGATTTTTGTTTGCCGTCTCCTTATTACAACGATTTTGCTGGATATCGACATAGGGAACCTGGTGGTATGTACATGATGTTTCCATAACCAACGTTCGAAAATTTGTCTTACTGTAAAGTCATGATGATTTTACTAGAAAATATAGTGTTGTTTAATAATAATAAAGTTCAGTCAACAATTACTATATGCATTAACTTGGTACTGATATCTCTGCTCTCCGCTAACAGATGGCAGTCCCGAAAACATTTAAACTCATGCTTCCCATTATCCAACGATTAGCCAGTCCAGTACTATACGCCTTATTATGGTACTGATATTGCTGCTGCCCCTCATGAGTGAATAGAATATGCAAGGAAGGTTTTGGCAATTTAATAGGATTTTGTGTGTTAGAATATTATTTTTCCGAGAAAGTGAAGAATATCAATTTGCTATCCGGATTTAATCCATAAATTATTAGAATGCTATAAAATAATGATATTAGCATAAAAAAACGGTCCAATAGTCAGTAATAACGCATATAAATAGAGTAGGGCATAAAGTAACAATAGACCCATATAATTTTAAAGGATTGCAACATTTTAGATATCGTAGATAACGTTGTAACATAAGAAATAAAAGGGAATATTCAGGTAGCTAACTGATGCATATATAACGCTTATAATACTTTTAAATTCAGAGGTCTAATACGACTTTCATAAATCAGGATATATAAAACAGTGATTAAACCAGTGCTAATGTGTGGATATGTGGCCAGAACGCTAACAAAACAATGTACGTAAAACTCAGGTATTAATTAGATCAGGATTGCTAGAAAAGCCATCAGAAGTATTTTCCGACTTACAACGGTCCGCGTACTAACCAATACCGAACGGAACTAATGCCAAGGCAAAACACATATATAAAGACAACAACGTCGTGTAAGAAGCTAAATCTCAATGCTAAAATTGCGCTGGCTATATCCAAAGGCTCTATAATAACTACATTGCCAAGTTAAATTGGGAAGATGCCCCAAGAGAAAAAATGCCTTTAGGACTTCCACAAATGAAGGGGGGAGGTAACATGAGGTCAGATTTAGGAATAATGAGACTATCTACCGACCCATCATATTTATCAACACATGCCTGTTCAACTACCTGCTATCCTACCTATAGTTAATACTTATCTGTTGGGGACTATCAAATCAATTACATGTAATCAAACAAACCAGGCTTAAAAAAAGTTATCTCAGGAAAGGCACTTTTAAAACGTTATTTACGTAACTTATTAAAATTTAAATTTTTAATGAAAAGTAAAAGATTAGCCATTTGTTATGGGGTTCAGAGAAGAACCTTCACGATGTTAATTTTTTGAGATATGATTGGATGTTTTCTCTTCATTGCATACTGAGACGCCCAAGTGGTATTCTTCTGTGCTAACTTCCTTCCATACCAGTTTTACAAGTTTGACATCTTGGCGTCTATGCATGTGTACGATCTACCTTAAGCAATTTATTTTCCTAAACAATATCGTTATAAGAGCTTTCTTTATTTAGTATGTGTTCTTCTTCTATACGGATTTATAGCGATATGATAATGAGGTTAAAACAATTTTCCTATTATTTTCCTTTCAAATATTCGTAGTTCTTCCTTATCCGTTTTAGTCATTGTCCATGATTAGCATCTATGTATTAAAATAGGTAAAAAGTTTAAATTATGATCTGTATTTCTTTAGTGGCATTATTATTAACCGTGATTATTTATCTAAGATATTTAAAGTGTTCCATATTTACGAAATTGTAGTTGTTAACTTTAATATTTTATCAAGATCGATTAAATTGGTCTCTTCTGTTGATTCGCTTGTATTTCTTCTTAGCTTGACGAATTCTTCTTTTTTCATTCTGTAAACTACTAGTGGGTTCTTTTTACGGAATTTTTTCATCACGTTTAGGTAATCATCAACGGTATATAAACGTTGTTGAAATTTTAGGGCATTTTCAAAATCTCCAAAATCACTACCATTGGGTAAAAGCTATGACTAGAAAAGAAATAGCGTAATGTAATTTTTTCAATGGTAGGATGAGTTTCCAAAATCATTTTCAGAATCAAAACTATTTTAATGCTGCGGTTTTGGCCGCCACAAGAGTCTGACCACAAAATTACATGTTTTGCAGAAGTAACAATTTCTTTAATGTGTTTCTTAAGACAAATGCCTACGTCCTGGGCTCCCCGACCAGCTTCACCTTCTATCCAAATATAACAATGACCTTTTTTATCCTTGGCGCTATGGATACCAAGCTTGTAAATACATAATTGACGCTTATAATATACAATATTTATTAGAATTCTCGAAAGGGGAAGAGTTTTTCTTTAAATCAAAACAAAAGGTTTCCACTTCTGGTTGATCGTTGCTTATCTTCATGTCTAGCTTTCTTTCTTCTAAGTGCACATTTTTTCTTTTTTTAACGCTTAATTGTTCGTTATCTGCGCAATTTTTAATTTCTAATTCGAAACAATCACATCTACTACAAGTATCTTTTTTCAACTTTTTTCTTTGAAGATTAAATCGTGTGAAAAACATTTTTTTGTAAAACGAAAATTTAACAAGGTCATTGTCTGCTTCTTCAATATACAATTCATACATTTTACTTAATGTTATGTCTTTTGTTAAGTATTCTCTTTCTGTGTTAGCTCTTCTGTAATGTGACTATTATAGAAAAATTTAAGCAATAAGTGAAACTGCTTCTTAACCTAAACGCCTCAACAAGTTGCCAACGTCACCATTGTTAACCACGTTTATATACATATGTTGCCAAATTTTCGATTTACAATCATTAAAACGCTCGCAAGAGGCGCTTGGTCCAAAACTAATACACAAAAATTAGTCGCTTGCTCTAGTTATGCAAAATTCAAAATCCAAAATAAAAAGAAAGGTACTTAATCTTTTTAAATATATCTGGTTATCCGTTACTAACAGGTAAATGGGATTTATTACGTAGATAGTTTATGCTTTTTTCTATCTTCTTCTTTAAGTTCCATCTTCTATCGAAGGTTGGAAATCATCATGGCTGCATTCAAACCATTCCCTTAAGTTTTTAAGCCAGAATATTCTTCGTCTTCCCACATTTCGCTTTCCTCGGATTTTGCCTTGCATAATAAGTTGTAATAATGCGTATTTTTGCCCTCTCATCACATGTCCTAAGTACTCAAGTTTTTGTCTTTTGATAGTTAATAATATTTCCGCCCCATTTCCTATCATTCTAGTTACTTCCACGTTTGACATTCTTTGAATTTATGATATTCGTAGGATTCTTCTGTAACACCAAAATTCAAAGGCGGCCAACTTATTCAGATGAACTTGTTTTAGTGTTCACGCTTCCAAGCCATAAAGAAAAGTAGAGAACACATAACATCGAAGCATTCTTAGGCTCTAACTTTATATCCCGAAAACAAAGAAACTTTTTAAGTTTAAAAAATAATGCACGTGCTATTTCAATGCGTGTCCTAATTTCTTTTGTTTTATCTACATCTGATGCTATCCTGTTGTTCCTCTTTTCCACCAGAAAGCGCCATAATCCACAATTTAAGAAATTAGGGCTGGGTCTAGTGATGCATAACGCCGTTCATATAGCAATTTGTTGTCACATGTCACATAGTTTTTCAAAAAATGAACTCCGATTTAAAGATTAAAACGTAAAACAAAATATAAAAACCTATTGAACCTTATTCAGAAAATTTCAGAAAAGAATAACTTTTGTGAAAGATTGGGGGACACAGTCATATTTTAAGATAAAAACTTCAATTCAGAGAGTGGACATTCTTAATAAATGTATAATCTAATATGGAAGCAAGTTTATGTTTTACAGACTTAGAAAGCACTGAGCACACAAGTATTTATTTTTTTATGTACTAGGTCGTAAAATAAGTATACTCAAAACAAATAAATATTATCTTCCAAGTATTCTACTCCACTTTAATATCAATGCATCAGATATATTATAAAGATTTCGTCATAGTTGTAAATTAATAGGAGATAAAACCAAATGTAGAGCATATAGTAAAATCTGAATATCTTAGAATAACTATATCGAGCGAGAACATTATTGATGAGCAAAAGGGAGACCCATCGCTGAGAAAGTGACAAAGCAATTGGCAAAAGCAAAGGGTACTTTGTACTAAAGTACCCATACTCTAAAGCATAAGCAGATCTTTTCGTACTCTTTTAGTAAGTGATAGATTCGACCGTTACTTGATGGAAATTCATTTTATCTAACAATTAAACAGGTATGCGTTTACACGTCATATTTTGTAACTGAATAAGTTGAGGAGGGGATAACTGTTTGTCTCAAGTTGGTCATTCAGAATTATGTCTGTATTTTTTAATTTGCTAATTTCCATAGATTCTAATATTCATGGAATCTACAGATAGCTTAAGGCCTTTATTATAAATACACTTTTTTAGTAATAAAAATATATAAATAGAACCTAGAATACTCCTGTAAAAGTATGTAACCTTTGATCCCTGGGATAAACCCATCTCCTGAACAATGGTGCCGATATATGTAGGTAAAATTTTCTACACCTATTTTAACCTGTTTATTTATTCATTATCAATATATATGAGTTGTAACCGATACCACAAACTCATTTACTTATAGAGACTATATATTGACTATAGTTATTACTATACAAATCTGACTGGAAATATCATCTTAAAATAACAGTAACAGAAAAGTGAAAGATTAGTCATTTTTTATGAAATTTAAAGTAGAAGCGTTCACGAAAATTGAAGTACTAATAAGACCACCGCAATCGGGCGTACCCTGGGTAATGAATAATTAAGTAATCGTTAATTCTTAAATCACCTGTTCAATATGTTTTTTGTCAAATCGGTCCTTTTTAGGACCAACTACTCTAATTATGTGTAAAAATATTAAGAGTATATCTAGAGATAAAGACACTCCACTTTACATATGCGCTTAACAAAATGCAGGAAGCACATAGATGGCCAATCCTATGGTATTTGGTATTAAGCTAATCGCTGAAAATTACATATTAAATGCAGGCAACGAAGCAAAGAAAAACTTATAATGAGAGAAAACAAAACCAGTCAGCTGAGAGAACCTTTCAACGATGTTGAGCTTGGATCTGCTATCCACGTATATAATGAACAATATTACGGCTCCTGGCTGAGGATCTGAGCACAAAACTAACTATAAAATTTGAACTAAAAATACAACAATGGCTAATATTCAAAGTCTTTAGACAAGCAAAGCAAAGACAAAGTTGTTGCCCTGCTTAAACCTGGCAAAAACTCCAACGACCACAAAAGCTATCGGCCAATATATCTATTTATTTTGTCAGCTATACAGAATACTTCTGTACATGATCCTTAATATAAACCGATAATAGAAGAAAAACTCAAATTAAAAGACAAAAGTGGCTATATATGACAGGTTAGATCATACATGTCACAAATACTAAATCTTGCCCAACACAGCGAAGAGAAGTACGAAAAATATCAGGTATGAGGAGTGGTATTTGTTAATCTAAATGCCGCTTATAAATAGTTATTTAAATAACTTATAAAATATTTAGTTATAAATTAGTCAGCCAAATTCAGGGAATATTAAGACTCACATCCATACATAAGCTCTACAATATCGTAGCTATCAATCCACCTAATATCCGAAGATAAGTAGCTAGAGAGCAAAAAAAAAAAACAAAGTCCAGATTCGTGACATCCACTCCACGAATACCAGCCCATTTTATGACTAGAATCAAGGAAAAACTGGCTATATCAACACATCTGCAAGATGTACAAACAAAAATAAGCTGCTCCTCGCCATCTGATCCCTCGAACGGAACTTCCTTATGGTAGTTATCTTCCTTAAATCTGCCAGGAGGACTCTTGCCTGCAAACACCGGTTAACTTGTGTGCATGTGGGGTGGTACAAGACTTATCACACTTTCTTAGTTAACTTTACCGTTCAAATCGCTCTTTTTGACGTGAACTGAACACGTAAAGTACAGTCAGTAAGCTATTACTTATAAAGATCATTGCAAATTTGACACTAACTCCACTTATATTGATTACATATTACCCCTAAATACGAGATAAAACGTTCAGAAATATGTAAGATTGGTGAAGTGGTATAATTCATGTTAGAAAAATTAATCATTCTTCCCTTTTTTGTGCACTACTACCCATTTTAACAAAAAAATATCTACTTGTATTTTAGCACTTAAATATTTATTTTGAGATAACCTTCTATCCAGAATAAAAAAATAGAATAATAAGAAATAAAATTAAATAATAAAATAGAAGAAATAAAATAATAAAAAAGCTGTATATAAGAAATCATGAAATAATGGATGAAATAAAAGAAGTTCTTATTAACCGGATTCTTAAATAAAACGTATAAAGACATACTCACGTTAACAAAATACATTAGGAAATTTTCGCATATGAAAAAACACATCCAACTTGGTAATGAAATCCTTTTGTATCTATAAATCTATTTTTAGAAAAGCACGTACCTACCAAAAACAGGTATTTGGTAGTACACATATCTGTTACATACTGTAATGCGTATGAATGATAACAAAAGTAAGGAGTCTATTGATCCGTTTAGAATATACGCTGGAAATAAACGGCTTAATCCCATAGTTGCCAAACTATCAGAGCTTACTTAAACCGATATACGTATGATTCCAATATACACGGAACAAGATCTGAACGACCCCTATAATATATACACGTGAACTAAGCGATATACATTCATGATACAGGGGTAATTAGGGGCTCCACAAAATTTTTAAAAATTGTGAAACTATACATGTTGACGAATCGACAGAGCCAATATTATGGAATGGTCAAGTGAGCTCCGTATATCGGTGGCCACTTGACCACGGAGCTCACTTGAACCTGAATTTTAACATGGGCGGAGTCCACTTTATGCCGCAGATATATATATATATATATATATATATATATATATATATATATATACACACACATATATATATATATATATATATATATATATATATATATATATATATATATATATATATATATTGTTATGATATGTAAAATCGAGAAAAATATTGGTTTGTTTAAAAATATTTCAAAGTCCAAAAACATTAAAATAATTCAGAAAAGTAGGATAATATCCAACAAACATTTCGGAGAAGGAAAGTTATTAAATTCTTGGATTACCTGTACTAAACAAAATGTAAGCTTTGCATAAATTATTTCTTTGTTATACTTGAGTGACCCGCATAATTTTAAGTGAAATCCAAAGACAATTGAAATACATTAATGCAGTGATTAAAGACAATAGAAGGGATTATAGAAAGAGGTTTTTGTTAGTTTTTAAGAATTATAGAAAAATATTATTTGTAAATAAGTTTTAGGAAATTTATAATTATAGGTAAAAATTTGTTTGTTATCGAAATGAAAAAATGGGGGAATTGTGACGAGTTTTGATTGGCGGAGATTGAAAAAGGTGGGATAAGTATGTAGGAAAAAGTTTAGCGAGATTGAGGAGAGAGAAGAGAGGGGCAGTTGGTTTCCAAGTTTGTAAGACGAACAGTGATTGTTCTCTGGCGGTTCCTGAAATGTAGCAAGCAGTAGTGTTGAATGTTAGTGAGTTTTTGTGGAGTTAGTGTATCTGACAGAAGCTGAAGAAGCAAAATATTGTAAGTCATATTTCTCTACTTATATTCCAAGAGTCACTGTTCAGGCCAACGAGAGATTCAGTTTATCGTAAAGAGAAGATATTCCAAGAGTCATTTTTCACTCGGGCCAACGAGAGATTCAGTTTATCGAGAGGAGAAAGGCTATCATAATTTGAATGATTTGTGCTTTTGAAGGAGATCATTAAGGACGATATACTTGCAACAATCTGTGTAAGATTGCTGATTACATAGGGAGCGGTTGAGAGGAGATAATATAGTCTACAAGGAACAAGGATTTGGACCACTCATCATCAGAGAGAGATATTTTTGTTTCTGCAATTTTTTTTTCTTTTATTGATAACACAATTTTTACACGTAATTTAGAAAGGATATAAATATTTTGATTAGGAGAGTTAGAATAGTTTGGAATTTTGAGATTTCAATTATTATTGTTTGTACCATTAATTTTGATTGTTCACGTACGGAGAACAAAATTTTGAGAATCCTTATATGAGATTTGTTTATTGAAAACTTTTGAGTGTGAATTATTTCATTATTTTTATTTCAATATATAGTGTTAGATCCTATGTGTTTTTTATTATTCCGGTATTCTCTGGACCTTACCTTTTACATGTAATAGCATAGATATTGAAGCACGAATTTAACCCTGAGATAAAAGAATTAAAAATTGTGATAGAGTCATAATCATATCATTTAAATAATTTTAATTAATCAAAAAAATTAATTAGCTAATTATTGCTTGGCGCACCAAGACTTTAAATATCACAATAACTGGCGCCCAACGTGGGGCTTAAAAATATCGCAGCTTTACATTTGAAGGAAGGGAAAGAGATCTGGAATAAGTACAGGTGATCCAGAGATAAAAACATATAACATTGAGGGAATTTGAATTTGAAAGTATTTTGACAATTTTTCCAGGGAATATAAATTTGATTTATTGATTGATTGTAGTTAGTAGATATTTACTGCTATTGAATTATTTGATTTTATTTTCTTTACCAATCGTACATTTGATATTTATTTGAATTATTTGGATTTTACTGATTGCATATTTGATATTTGTCGTGAAAATTTAATACATTTGGGGAGAAATATTGTCGTGTTCTGAAACATATAGAGTGTTGTAAAATTTCACATTTGGCGGGGACAAAAACAGTAACGAAAAGAAACAACATGTCGACCACAAGGAGTCAAAGCAAAATGCAAGAAAGGAAGGAGGATAACAGAGAAGAGGAAACAATTGTTGAAGAAGGATCGGATAATGAAGGAAATGTTACAATAGTTGAGGAGAAAAAAGAATTATCAGGAATAGATAAAATATTACAAATAATGCAACTCCAGTCACAAAAAATGGATAGAAATCAACAAGAAACAAAACAAACAATAGAGAGAAACCAACAAGAAACATCACTAAAAATGGATAGAAATCAACAAGAAACAAAACAAACAATAGAACTAAATAACAGAAATATAGAGCAGCGTTTGGAAAACTATGAACAAAAATTAGAAGAAAATGATAGAAAAATGGAAAAGCGTTTGGACAAATATGAAAATGAGGTAAAAGTCTGTTTAGAAAAAGTCAGAGAAGAAACAGAGAGGAAACTAGAGATGCAGAGAGAAGAAATAGAAACTAAAATGAAAGATATTAAGACTGTACAGAAAAAGGAATTAGAACAGTTAGAAACAAAATTTGAAATGGCTTTACAAGAAGACAAGAAAGAAATAGAAAAACAAATTGAGGATATCAGAAAACAACGAGATATGGGAGACAGGAGAGAAGTACTCATCCAAAGTCCGGGTGACATAAAAATACAGTTTGGCGGGGATATTCGGAAAACACACCCAGTACCGTTTGTTAAAAATTTGAAAACCAAATTACAACATATTAGATATTTTGACGATTGCAAAGAAACAATTAGAAACCATTTGAAAGAAGGAGCAGCGTTATGGTATGAAAGCAAGGAAGATGAGTTTGAAAATTGGACAGATTTTGAAAATAAATTTCTCAACTATTTCTGGGGGAAAAATAAACAGAGAAAAATCAACCAAGAGTTACAGAATGGAAAATATCACGAAAAAATGGGAATATCTGAAGAAAGATATGCTTTGCAGATATATAACAATTCAAAATATCTAGAATACAAATATTCTACCGAACAGCTGGTAGAAATGATCAGCAGACATTTTGAGGAAACGTTGGAAGATCACGTGATTTTGAGAAACTATCAAGATATTGATAGTTTGTGCCAATTCCTTCAATTAAAAGAAGCGAAAAGAAAAGAAATGAGAAATAGAAGACAACATGACCAATATAATGGACCGGAAAGAAGGTATTCATCAAATTATGACCAGAGAAACCGACATCCCAGATCAACAAACGAATATAGGCCGAGAAATTACAATAATTACAATAGACAACAAAATTACGATAACAGGAATGACACACAACATAGAACATATGAAAATCACAACAGGAATAGAGATGCACAAAATCCTCCGAATAGGAATACTAACGAACAAAGGGACGATAGAAATAACCAGAGCTTCCAACAACAAAATAGAAGGGAGATGAATCATGTAGCAATAGGAAACGACAGACAAATTTCTAATTCTAATCTAATATTTTTAGATGCATTTATAAAACATAAAGCGATTAAAATTGTGATTGATTCTGGATCGGAGATATCGCTAATCAATAAAAAACTAGTAAAAGAATTAAATTTGGACAGATTTGTGTATAAGATTCCTAGGGTTGATTTAGTGGGTGCAAACAATAAAAATTTGACGACAGTAAACGAAGACTTGGGAGTACAGATAAGAGTGGGAAACAAATTCCATATTATGAAATGTGTGGTGATTGAAGATTTAAATCATGATATGATAGCGGGAATTGATGAATTGAGGAAAAAAGATATCACCATAAATTTTTCGGAAAATAAACTGGAAATCAGAGCAGAACCAGACAACACAGGAGAAGAAAAGCAAACAGATAGTAATTTTAATTAATCAAAAAAATTAATTAGCTAATTATTGCTTGGCGCACCAAGACTTTAAATATCACAATAATATATATATATATATATATATATATATATATATATATATATATATATATATATATATATATATATATATATATATATATATATATATATATCGAGCTCCGTAGTCAAGTGGGTACCGATATACGGAGCTCACTTGACCATTCCATAATATTGGTTCTGTCGATTCATCAACATGTAGAGTTTATTAATTTATAAAAATTTTTTGGAGCCCGTAAATACCCCTGTATCATAAATGTATATCGTTTAGTTCACGTGTATATATTATAGGGGTCGTTGAGATCTTCTTCAATGTATAATTGAACCATAGGTTTATCGGTTTAAGTAAGCTCTGAGAGTTTGGCAACTGTGCGATTATACCGTATATTTTCAACATATATCCCGAGCGGTTCATATGGGCTCCTTATTTTTATCTACTGTTCGTAGACAGTGTAATGTCATACGCATTACACTGAGTAACAAAGGATATCTTATTACCTGGTATAACTACGTACTAAGAGGTAACTGGTTCTTTAAAAACAGGTATATGATACAAAAGGATTTGGGCTTATTATTTAATGGAATGTTCGCTTGCATAGGAAATTTTATTTTTTCTGCATTTTTAAAAATGTTGTTTTTTTATTTAATATAATTTTATTAGTTAAATGCCGAACTCGATGTTTTTTTTAATTACAGAAATTTCGTAATATATTTTGTTTACGTGAGTATGTCTTTGTACGTTTTATGTAAGCATCCGATTAATAAAAACTACTTTTATTTCATCCAATCTTCTGCGATATCTTGTATAGGCTTTTTTATTATTTTAGTTCTGGTCTTATTTGTGTACTATATATGATATCTCGATAAAAGGTTATCTCAAAATAAATATAGTTAAGAGCTACAATGGATATTTTTGTGTTAAAATGGGTAGTAGTGTGCACAAAAACAAAGAATTTGTCTAACAAGGTATATTCGGCAGCAGATGCATATAGTGCAAGCGTCTATGTTTTAAGGGCGGAAGGACGTGCACCTCATTTTTAGCTGACAAGCATGCGAAAAATATTATTTATGGTCCTCAATTTACCTTTTAGTTTTAAAAAATGATCTGTGACTGACCCCGTGCGATAAAAATTATTTTCAAGGAATCTATAGGAAGTCTACGTTCAACAATTTCATGACATTATTGGATGTTCAGTTTTGTGAAAGCGTCTATGTTAGGGAGATTAAAGGAGCACGCACGAGTTTTTCAGGGATTTTGGCTGAAAATTGATTCATAGTTTATTTTTATTGTGTAATAATAGGTGTATCGTCTATATAATAGAAGTTCTAGTATCTACCGGTATGTATCGTTCGTTTGTGTAAATGTTATACAGTGTAGGTGCCTTTATGCTACCCCAAGCGAGACCGTTCTTCATCTGCTATTCTTATCATTGAGTGATACAAAAAATATTCTATTGTGTAGGCATACGCAGACAATATAAGTGAGTTTGTTATCTAAGGGGATATCATATAGTTTTTGGAGAAATATTCTGTAATTTAAGGTGTCGTAAGCGGCATTTAGATTGAAAAATACGACCCCTGATACCCGATATTTTTCGTACCCGTATTTGATTTAGTATTTGTGATGTACGTGATCTTCCCTGTCTACAGCCACTTTTGTCTTTTGATTTAAGTTTTTCTTCTAATATCGGTGATATCATATTAACGATATTGTGCAAAAGTATTTTGAATAGCTGACAAAATAAACATATTAGCCGATAGTTTTTGTGGTCGTTGGAGTGTCTGCCAGGCTTAAGCAAGGTAACAACTTTGGCTTGTCTCTATACTTTGGGTATCTCCCAATTTGAATACAGTTGTTCATCATCTGGATAAGTCATTGTAGTGTTTTTGGTCCAGATTTCGTAATAAGCTCTGTGCTCAGATCCTCAAGGTCGGTAGTTGTGTTATTTTTTATTAAATATGTAGATGGTGGATCCAAGCTCCACATCGTTAAAAGGTTCTCTCAGCTGACTGGTTTTGTCCTTTCTTACTTTCCGACAGAAATAGTATGTCTATATCTATAATGTGGTTTTCAGCGATCAGCTATATACCAAATACCCTAGGTTAGTCCCTATATGTGTTTCCTGTACTAGAAATTAGTCAGATTCGTGTTAACTCATATGTCTGATAAATTTAAGTAAAGTAAAGTTTCTTGATTTTTAGATATACCCTTAACAGTTATAGACATATGTTATTAGAATAGTTGGTCCTAAAAAGGACCAATTTGACAAAATCATATTAAAGGGGTGACTGAAGAATTAGCCGATTAATTAATTAATCATTACCCGGGGTATGACCGATTGCGGTGGTCTTATTAGTACTCCAATCTTCCTAAAGGCTCGTTCTTTAAACCCCATAAGTAATGCGTAATCTTTTTATTAAAAATTTAAATTTTACGTGCCGTGTATTACTTTTTGACGATATGTCTAATCAGATTTGTATAGTAATAATTTTAGGTTCTAAAGAGCCTCTTTGTGGAAAATAAATAAGTTTGTAATATCGGTCGCAACTCATATATAGATAATAAAAAAATATACAATTAAAATAAGTGTAAATAATTTCAACTACATATATCGGCGCCACTGTTCAGGTGATGGGTTTATCACAGATATCAAAGTTTACATTTTAATTCAATGTTCTATTTACGTATCTTCAATATTAAAAAAGTAGAAAAATACATGTTTATGCTTTTATTTTTTTAAATCTATTCTGTTTTCTTTCTAGAGTTCCGTCTTTTTTGAACGACCTGTGTTCTTTTTTCAATTGGGCACTTGTCCAAAGCTATGACAAATACTCTGTCCTCTGCTATTCTACACTAATATGACTAATTTATTTTATCTTTCTTGCAACTATTTTAATGTTTATCCTATGTATCTTCTTCGTCTTCTACTTTTTCTTTTTATATAGACATAACTCTGTCTGTTTTTCAATGTGCCTCCAGTAAGTTGCCTTTTTATCGTTTTCGTGGTCTTCCTACTGATCGTCTTCCTATGGGTTAACCGTCTCTTGCCGTCTTTATTGTTTTATTTGTTGTCATTCGGCTTATATGACCGTTCCGTTCTACTCTTCTATTTCTTAACCAGTTCTTGATGTTGTTCACCTTGAATCTACGTCGTATATCTGTACTTCTAGCTCTGTCCCATAGTGTCACCATCAATTTTTCTAAGTGTTTTCATCTCTGCTGTTTCACATCCTTTTTGTCCTCTCTGTATCAGGTCTTGTTTCTGCCGCGTATGTCATTATTGGTCTGATGACTGTTTTGTAAATTCTGCCTTTCGTTTCTTTTCCGATATTTTTATTTCTTCATAATGTTTCATTTAGGCATCCTGTGGCTCTGTTTGCTCTATTCACTGGATCTTTCACTTCAGTTTCGAGCTTTCCCTAGCTAGATAATCTGATGCCTAGATATTTAAGCTCCAACCCTTGTTCTATTATCTGACCTTTTAGCTCCAATTAACATATTAGTAAATTTGCGGTTGTAACCATGCATTTTGTCTCTTTTGAAATTGGAGCAGCGTACGTTGTAAATCATCTTCACTTTGAAAGAGTAGTATTGCGTCGTCTGCACAGCAGATTATTATTATATTATATATTATTTGTTTTTCTTCCATTTGGTATCCTTTTTTAGTTCTTACTTTTTATTATTTCATCCATAATCAGGTTGAATAATAGGGGACTCAGGGAATATTCCTGTCTCATCCCATTGTCAGCTTCAATAGGGTCGGTTAGTTCTTCTTCTACTTTTACTTTGATTGTGTTGTTTTGGTATATATTCTCGATCGTTTTGATTTTTCCTAGAGGTATCTCTCTTGCGTACAATAAGTGGGTAACGTTTTTTAATTTGTGTATCTTCTGTATATCAGTATTTCTTCTGTATATTAAAAGTTAAATTTTGGTTATTATTTCTTAAGATTCTCTTACCGTGTTTATTAATTGTCTTGTTTCATGTGTATCAAGATATGTGTATCATGATAGATTGTAATGCATATTTCATTTAATGTAATTAATGTGCTCTTTGCGTTTGCCAATTACTATCTCACTTCCTCAGTGATAGGAAGTGAGATAGTAATTGACTTTCTCTTTTTTTCCTCATCAATAACCTTATCCTCGCGCGATACAACTATTTTAACCCTCTATAGCCCCGTGTGTACTCAAGGCAACAAAGGAGTTTTTGATGCAGAAAACTTTTTTAAAACAATTTCCGACTCTAAGATGCCCTCTGTTAATTTTAGGCAACATTTGGTTATACATTTTAATACACTCTATGAACCTATGACGAAACCTATATGGAAATGTTTAACAGTATGTCAAATGGACATGGCTGCCTTATTAGCTTGTATTTTCGATAGTGATTTATTGTTATAAATTGTTTACAATTTATATAAAAATATATACCGAGGCATTATATCAGCATTTATATATTAATTACCATTGAAATTTGTTTATTTTATTGTGTTGTTTCAGTACTGTGATAAAAAACAGGTATGTTCCTTTGAATCCACACTGGACCATATTATTTTAAATTATTTTTTTAGGATGGATACAAAAACGTTCTACGGGAAAAGCAGTAAATATCCGAGGAATCCAAAGACTCTGAATTTGACGGTGATAATAAGAGAGTGATAATGAATTTTCCATAGGTACTCAGATATCAATCGATCCAGGATCAAATAAAATGGAAAATGAAGACGATTTGTACGAAGCAAATTTAGACCAGCTCAAATAGTTGACACTATATCTAGGAATCGCTGGGAAGAAATAGAAACTAAAATTCATTTCAATAATATCGAAAATATGCTCAACAGTAATGATAAGTTATACAAAATTAGACCTTTCATCAACGGTCCATTTCAAAATTTTCAGAGTATTCCAATGAGTGAAAAATTGTGTATTGATAAACAAATGATACCATTCAAAGAAGCACATTCTTTAAAACAATATATGAAGAATAAACCCAAAAAATGGGGATACAAGGCATTTGTTTTGCGTGATAGCAATGGTATTGTTTATAACTGGGAATTATATACAGGAACTGTTGAACATTCTCTTCATTTACCTAATGTAGACACCAGCGGTAATGTAGTTATAAGATTGTGTGAGATAGTCGAACCAATCAAATACTATAAAGTATATTTTGACAACTGGTTTAATAGCATTCAGTTGCAGATTGAAATGGAAAAATGTGGACTGCAATGTTTGGGAACTGTTCGTCCAAACAGACTGCCTAATTACCATTTTTCTGATGACAAGAATATGAAGAAACAGGGTAGAGGTACTGTAAAAGAAAAGTACGCTACAGTAGATGGCATAAGACTACCAGCGTTAAAGTGGTACGATAATAAACCGGTTCATTTGCTTAGTACATTTGTTGGTTCTGAGCCTACTTCGTTAGTCAAGAGGTGGGATAAGAAACAAAAATCAAGAATTATTGTATGCTGTCCAAATTCAGTGCAATTTTATAATAAATTTATGAGAGGTGTCGATCTTATGGATTCACTAATTGCTCTTTACCGAACAGACATAAAATCTAAAAAGTGGTATCTAAAAATATTTTTTCACCTTCTCACCAGGCTCAGTGAAATTGAGAACGAAATTGTAAAAAAACGGAAGAGAGGACCTACTGCTATTGTACCACCGAAGGAAGTTAGGCTTGACCAAACCTTCGACTGGCCCGTATTTTCAAACAAAGGGAAGGTGCAAAAAACCAGGATGCTGTAATACTTCTAAAGTAATGTGCGATAAATGTAAAGTTGCTTTATCTTTTACAACTACAAATATTTGTTTTTTTGATTGGCATAATAAATAAGTATATAACTTAATTCGTTAGTTTTTGCTGCCCACAGGTTGCCTGAGGGCAATACTCCCAAAACTCTCCCCAAACAAAATTTAAAAAATCTAAAAAAAATACTAGTTGTAAATGGATGGATATTTGAGCACATATACAAATTAAAACATTTTCTCTTAAGTTTACAAAAAAAGTCGGGCAATAGAGGGCTAAGATATTTATATTTCACTATATGCTCTATCATTTGGTTTTCATTTCAAATTAGCACCTATGACGAAATTTATAATATCTAAGATCTAGTGCTTTCATATGAAACTGGAATAAAACACTTTGAGTACACTTTTTTTAGAACCTAGTATATAAAAGAATAAATATTTGTCTGTTCAGTGTTTTCCAAATCTGTAAAACATAAACAGGCTTAAATATTAGATTATACATTTATTAAGAATGTTCAATTTCTAAATTGAAGATTTTATATTTAAAAATATGAATAGATTTTTACATTTTATTTGACGTTTTAATCTTTTAATCGGAGTTCATTTTTCGAAAAACTATAAAATTGTGAGAAAAAATTGCTATGTAAAAGTACAAGGCACTATTCTCATGCTGTGAGCTTTGCTGCTCTGTTACTTTTATAACGCTTAAACTATTTTTAATTTATTGTCAATATTTTTGAGGCGGGTTTCCTTAAATGACCATTTTTAAGGTAAGTACGTTTGATTAAATGAAATTGACATTAATTTGATAGTTTCCATTTTATTAGTACTGATTGTATATGACTAGCATCTGTTGGTTCTATATATATCAATTTGAACGTGGAAATAAGAGCACTCTCTTGTTAGTAATTTCAGTGTAAATTGTGACGAAACCAGAAATAACCCATAATATTCTCCCCGTGTGATCTTAGTATTTCCGTTGATTGAATAGTATAGGGTATCCAATATTTTAATCAACGGTATGTCAGAGTTTTATTAATTTTTATATATATTTGCAAAATGAAGAAGAAAGTTCAGTACAGGCAGTTAAACAGCTGATTTGTCAATTTAGAAGTAAGAGCAAGTACCAACTTGCTGAAAAGCATACCATACACAAAAGGGGTAATAAAATGTACTGCACAAACTATAGCGATATAAGCTATATATAAGCTATATATAAGCTATATATCTATTAATTAATAAAATATACAGTATTTTTTCTGATACACCTGGAACGATTGAGTGAATAGGTGAACTATCAAATAGGAGACTATTAGTGTGGAATTAGAAAAACTAATAAATCGTTGATCAATTATTCACTATTAGGCAGTTAATGAGAAATGTTGGGAATACAAAAAAAAACATTAGTAATAAAAAAAAACAACTAGTAATTTATAGATTTTAAACAAGCACTGATATAATCATAGGAATAAAATTATGAAATACCATGGCAGAACTAGGCTTACCTAATAAACTAATTACTTTAACAAGGAGTAATATACAAGTAAAGACTTCAAAGAAAACTGTAGACTCATTTTAAAATGTACTGCAAAGTTATTTAAAAAATGTGACCGAATTAGCGTAACACCTGTTTTAAAAACTAAATATAAAAAGGTGGGTACACATATGCTCCGAATACCGTCTCGAACCCCGTCGCGTACAGCGACGCGATCAACAGAAGTTCGCGACGTTGTTACAGGGGGCATTGAAATAAGTAACGAACCGAACACCACTCCGTACTTTGTACCAAACATTTTAGCGTTCCAGCAGTAATTGAGTTGAATTTGCATGTGCAAGATGCAAGATTTTCTCTCCGTAATCCAGATAGAAGATTGGTCATTTTTTTACACTCATCCACTGTAATTTGCATTTTAGAAGCAATCTCTTCCCATGCATCGTTTTTTTATCTTATTGTAGTATCTGGGATTATTTGTATCCCATAATATCTCTTTTTCCCGATAATTTTCGATTAAGAGTAAACTATTCTCTTCCGTCCATTCCATCTTGATGCACTCAACTTTAAAAACACCTTCAACCTTCAAAATAACAGACTGACTATTTTGAATGACTGGAGATTCGATAAAAGATTCGCAAGCTAGTCCAAACATGAATTCGCGGTGTACATTGTCGCGCTCAAATTGCTTTTGATGCGAAGGCATTTTACCGACAACCGATGGATCGCTTCGATGTACGTTGTTGACGCGTCGAGGTACGGTACGCGGTTGCATGACTCCGTCCACACTTGAGAACGCGACGGGGTTTGAGACGGCATTCGGAGCATATGTATACCCACCTTTATGAGACGAATTGGGGATATTATATTACACAAACTAAACCGCTTGCCTACAAAAATATTAGGAAAATACTGTAGCGTTTTTAAATAAAACGAGCGGTTCGAATTTATATACATATATTTATTTATAAGTTTACAGTTCGGTACTCTCTTATCAACTAAACTCACTCCTAACAACGTTACATATATATAATAAAGTTACTTTTCGAGAACATTCTGGCGTTGTCCCACCTCTAATTGTCTCCCGTCCGAAGGACGGGCGCTATTGACCTGCCGATTCTTACGTTTTCTAGATTCGTCCTTCTAAGAATTATGACGTATCGGAGATGGGCTATTTCGTTACACTGCTCCCCTCTTAAATCTGATCGTCCCGATCAGCAACTCTATATGTAGGCACAGGATGGCGGAATCTACAGGACTCTCCAGCTCTGCATGAACCCTTTAGAAAGAAATAACAGTCTACTGACTTTGAAGGATACGATCTCATCGGGTTAATGCAACACACAGTAATTCGTACGCCGGTTTCTCGGAAGATCACTTCAAGCATGCTTCTGACAATCTTCCAGTCCAGATTATCTAGTGCATGGCCTATCTTGGGTAAGGCCAAATTCTTGATGTCGTAATTGCACACAATTCTCTTCAAATTAGTTAGAGCACGCCATATATCCTCGTAGCTTGCCCTGTCTTTATACGACTTCCTGGTCACCATATACAGCAAAGATCGAGAACCATCTTCTAATCTCAGTACTCTTCCAACTTTAGGTTGCTGGTTTTTTAACTCGTCCAAACGACCGAATTTCTTATAAAATACGGATGAGATTCCGTTAGTCATCTCAAGATCTTGGGCAACACAGTGGGCTAGAGAGACGTTATGCGGAACACTAACAAGATCCTGCTGAACTTCTGTGGTCACGCCGAATCTAGCACTCTTTCTCTCTGCGTAATTTGACATAAATTCATTAAAGCTTGGTCGCCGGTCATCTTTGATCTCATGTTGAAGGGTTCGTGCTTCTTCTGTTTCATTTGAGCCAGCATATGGTGCAAGACGATTTATGTGAACTACTTTTGGTTTACCTTTCGGCAACTTCTTAATTCGGAATATTAAGTCATTTATTTTCTTTTTAATTTCATATGGACCTTCCCATTGTCTTTGCAGTTTGGGAGACAAGCCTCGACGACGTTGTGGATTATAAAGCCAAACAAGATCACCTACTTCATAGCTTTCACTCTTACATCGAGAATCATATTGATCTTTCATTCTGTCACTGGCTATCTGGATGTGTTGTCGGGCAAGTTCATGAATGTTGTTCATTCTTAACTTCAGGCGGTCGACATAATCTTCGCTTGCAACATGTTCTTCGGAAGGTCTGCAGCCAAACTCTAGGTCGCAGGGCAAACGAACTTCACGACCTAACATCAGGCAGGTTGGAGTCTGGCCTGTAGTTTCATTCACGGCCGAGCGGTAGGCCATTAGGAATAAATGTATATGCTGGTCCCAATCTCTTTGATGTTCTGATACAACCTTGGATAGGTGTTTACCCTTTGTTCGGTTCATTCTCTCGACCATTCCGTCTGATTGAGGATGCAGGGGTGTCGTTCTGGTCTTATTGACACCAATCAATTTACAAACGTTTTGGAAAAGGGTTGACTCGAAGTTTCGCCCTTGGTCGGAGTGGATCTCCAAGGGAACACCAAATCGGCTAAAGAATTCTTTAACAAGTACCTCTGCAACGGTAGCAGCTTCTTGATTTGGTATTGCATAAGCCTCAGTCCATTTCGTAAAATAATCCATGGCTACCAGGATATATTTATTTCCATCATTTGTCTCTGGAAGTGGACCTGCAATGTCGATTGCTACTCTTTCCATAGGACTACCAACATTGTACTGTCTCATAGGTGCCCTCTTTTTACCAGCTGGACCATTACTGGTTGCACACAGTTCACATTTCCGGCATTATCTTCTTACATCATCTTTACAGTTCACCCAATAGAACCGTTCTCGAACCTTTTGCAGAGTCTTCGTGATACCAAAGTGTCCACCTGATGCACCGTCATGCAACTGACGCAATACTTCTGATACTTTACTTTTAGGTACAATTAACTGAAGCTTAGTTTCTGTACCATCATCGTTCTCAAAGGTTCTATACAGAAGATCATCTTTCAGCACTAGGCAATTCCATTGGCTCCAGTAACACTTGACTTCTGGACTACATGCACTAATGTCTTGCCAAGAAGGTCTCTCACTTCGACGCATCCAATCCAATACTCTTTTTATACATGGATCATCTGCTTGAGCGTCTTGTAGCTGTTGAGGCTGCCATTGCTCATTAATGACGGTGGTTCGTTTCACGGGGCAAAGTCGTTCTTCTAATTTAAGACAGTGATTACAATTTGCACTGCACGGCCGTCTCGAAAGGGCATCAGCATTTGAATGAACTCTGCCAGCCCTGTGTTCGATCTCGTAATCATATTCTTGTAATCGTTCTAACCATCTTGCCATCTGGCCCTCTGGATTACGAAATTGTAGGAGCCATTTTAGAGCAGCGTGATCCGTGCGAAGAAGAAACTTTCTGCCATACAAGTATTTATGGAAATGCTCACAAGCCTTCACTACGCCTAGCAATTCTCTTCTGGTAACGCAATAGTTTCTTTCTGGTTTTGACAAGACTTTGCTAAAGTAAGCGATAACTTTCTCCTGCCCATCTTGGATTTGGGAAAGAACAGCTCCTATTGCACTGTTGCTTGCATCGGTGTCCAACACAAATTTACCTGCCTGTCTAGGGTAGCTTAAAATCGGTGCGCTGATCAGAGCCATTTGTAAGTGTTCAAAAGCTCTTTGACACTCTTCGCTACATGTATATTCTTTGCCTTCTTCTGTCAACTTTGTTAATGGCTTGGAGATATTGGCAAATCCTTTGACAAAACGGCGGTAATATGTACATAGGCCAAGAAAACTTCTAATTTCGTGTTTATCTCTTGGTACTGGCCAATCCTTAATTGCTGCAAGTTTTTCAGGATCAGCTGTTACACCATTACTTGCTACAATATGTCCCAAGTACTTCACTTCTCGTCGAAACAAGTGACATTTCTTCGGACTCAACTTCAGATTCGCTGCCCGCAATCGTTGAAAGACTTCTGTTAGATTATTGGCATGTTCATCGAAGGATCTTCCAACTACAATTACATCATCCAAATAAACCAGGCATGTTTTCCATGTTAGACCTCTTAAAACTGCATCCATTAATCTTTCAAATGTGGCCGGGGCATTACATAAACCAAAGGGCATAACTGTGAACTGCCAAAGCCCTGATCCTATCGAGAATGCGGTTTTTTCACGATCAGCTGGCTCCATGTCTACTTGCCAATATCCACTTTTCAGATCGAGTGTGGAGAACCAACGAGAACCAGAAAGTGTATCCAAAGTATCGTCTATTTTGGGCAAAGGATAACTATCTTTTTTAGTTACTGCATTGAGCTGTCGGTAGTCAATACAAAAACGTGTTGAACCATCTTTCTTCTTTACTAGGACTACTGGTGATGTCCATGGACTGTTTGATGGTTCAATTACCCCTTGTTTGTTCATATCTTTGATGATGTCTTCGGCTTCATCTCTTTTCGAAAATGGAAGTCGTCTAGGTTGTTGTCTGATTGGCTGAGCGTCTCCGGTATTAATTTTATGCTTTACTATGCTTGTTTTGCCATTATCCTTCTTATCTATGGCAAAAACATCTTGAAATTCTATCAGCATAGACTTCACTTTTTTAGTTCGTTCATCATCAAGATCTTGGCACGTTTTAATCATCGTCTCAACAAGCTCCTTTGGATACTTAGATTTCGACGGTTTCTCATTAGTATTCATGGAACAAATCGAAGCCACGGGAACACACTGTCCGATCAAAGTTCTTTTACTTAACTTAATAGCAGTTCCCTTTAAATTCATAACTCTTACAGGAACGACATCTCGAATTCTCACCAAAGCTTTTGCCGTTAGGAACTCGGCATTATTCACATCTTCGACCATCCTTAAACTTCCCTCTCGGCAGTAACCATCAGGTCTGGTCATCAAAATTTTCTCACTATTAGCGGGTATTGTTACGTCACAAGTAGTTATTAAGCTGATAACATCTTCTTTGTCTTCATGAAACGGCAACTCTTCACCACTGATCTCGAGAACTCCATCTTTGACATTCAATACAGCCCCAACTTTCCTTAGTAAATCCATCCCCAATATGAACTCATCGGAGATCTCTGCAATTAATACTGTATGTTTCACTGTGGTCTGGCCAATGGATACTGACATATTAGCCTCGCCATATGTATTAATTATCTCACCAGTTGCTGTTCTAAGCTTTACTGTTGCAGGCAATAATTTAAGATGGCCTCGCACTACTTCTGGCCGTGCAATAGTTCTCGTTGCACCTGTATCTACCAAAAACGATCTACATTTATTATTGATACGACCCTCTATGTACAAGCTATGAATTCCACCTGAGGACGTAATGTTCACAGTAACTATGGGGGCTGTGTTTCTCGAGGTCGGCAGTTGCCCCTTGTTGTCGACCCGTTCTAGTTTTCCGACTGTTGTATTATTTTCTTGCAATTACGGCGAATATGACCTACGTCACCGCAATTCCAACATCTGGGCTCGCGTCTCTTCGGCATCGTGTTACGAACTACTTTTCGTACCATTTCTTCCAGACGTTCATCGTTTGGTTCGTCGCCTTCTTCGATGGTTCTTACTCGATGGCTCCGTGAAGTTTGACTAGCTGTTTCATGTTCCAAGGCAATAGCGAGCGCTTCATCCAGAACTTTTGGTCTTGCTAGTCGTAAAGCTTTCTGTAATTCACTTTCTTTTAACCCATTGACGAAGGTATCTACAGCAATTTCTTCCAAAATGTTGTCTGGTACTTCCGGATAAGCCAACCGCACTATACGAGCAACATCTGCTTCAAACTCTTGTAAATTTTCACTTGCTCGTTGAATTCTACTTCTTAGTTGCGCCTTGTAGACTTGTTGTAGATGGGCATCTCCGTAACGTTTGTCTAGTCGAGTGAACAAGGTCTGGTAACATTTTTCTTGACCCTTAGGAATCGATCTTAGGATATCTGCAGCATCACCTCGTAAAGCAGCAGTCAAGGAAACAGCTTTTTCTTGTTCTGTCCAATGATTGGCTGTCGCAATAGCTTCAAATTGTCTAAGGTATATGGACCAAGAAGACTTTCCATCAAATGGTGGCAATTTGAATCTCATATTATGTGTCGTTTCGTCTCTAGGTGATTCTTCTTTCACTACCGGATCTAAGGCTATTGTATTAACTGGTGGTAGCACTTTTGTATTAGTTATCATGCTCTCTAACTGTTTGATCTTCTCTTCTACGTTGTTTACATTTTTCTGTATGTTATCGAATGTTCTTGAGACTTCTTCAAATTTGTCATTGTTTTGATTACATACTTCGTCGAATCTTCTAGACATATTTTCGAATTTCTCGTCGTTTTGTCTAGCTACTTCTTTAATAATTTGAGACGTTTCATCAAATCTTTTGGAAACAGTCTCGAATTTATCATCAGTTTTTTTAGAAGTTTCTTCTATCATTTGAGACGTTTCATCGAATCTTTTGGAAACAGTCTCGAATTTATCATCAGTTTTTTTAGAAGTTTCTTCTATCTTCATTAAAACTGCTTCTTCTGCTGACTGAAAATGGAATGTCTCTGGATCATCTCCATTCTTGTTAAGAACAGTCTTTAGTCGTTCTTGGAGTATCTTCTTGGACCCGCTGCAGTCTTCATCGCGTTCTTCCAGTTGCTCACGCAACTGTTTTACTGAAAGTTGTACTAGCAGCATCTTTGGTCAGGCACACACGTACTTTATAAATGTTCTTTCGTACAAAGGATACTAACGAACTACGCGGATGTTCCCGACGAACAATACTTTTCAAAAGTTCAAAAGTCTTTTTCAAAAGTCACTGCTGAATTTATTTCTTTTTACTCACACCGTAACACCAACTGTAGCGTTTTTAAATAAAACGAGCGGTTCGAATTTATATACATATATTTATTTATAAGTTTACAGTTCGGTACTCTCTTATCAACTAAACTCACTCCTAACAACGTTACATATATATAATAAAGTTACTTTTCGAGAACATTCTGGCGTTGTCCCACCTCTAATTGTCTCCCGTCCGAAGGACAGGCGCTATTGACCTGCCGATTCTTACGTTTTCTAGATTCGTCCTTCTAAGAATTATGACGTATCGGAGATGGGCTATTTCGTTACAATACGATACGGTGAGAAAGACTAATGACTTTACAGCTAATTGCCACATAAGTATCAATGTAACTATAGCTCATAAAATGGGTTCAATTACATTGCAATTTTTAAATTTTTCGTGATAAAATGAAGTGATTGATTGTTGTTTTGAAAAGGTAAGTTGTTTTTTATTTTTGTATTCCTATCATCTGATATCGTAATATCAACAACATTTTTCATAGTATATTCTAAAATAACGAAATTACTAATAACGAACAAAAGTTTTATTAATTTCTTGTTAATATAATTATGTAGAAATTTAGATTTTTATCTTGTTCTTACTATAGTGCTAAAGCACAAATGTAGTCATAGTCTACCGTATTTTTTTCATAGTGGTCATAGTTTTTAATTGTAGTATAGCTTATGTGTTTATAATAACTAGCGCATAGAAAATAATAAAATTTTGTACCCTGTGCTTTATGTTTATTATCCTTTATTGTATTGGAAAATCTAGAAGTATAGCAATACATTTTAATTGTTGAACAAAAGAGAAAATAAAAACACTTTTTGTGGTGTGCCACTTAACCATACACAAAATCGTACACAAATAGTCAAATGGTAGTAAAAGTATGGCCGCCAGACGGCAGAGGCATCGCCGCGCTCGATGTCTATACTATGAAATGTTTTTCATACAGTTTTCGGATCAGATTTTTCAAAACATCAAATTACATCTTCTTTTTGCCTTTCTTTATTTAGGCTAACCGCTACTGTTTTTTTCTTCAGCGTTTCTTCTTAATCTACATTAATGTTATATTACAATTCTTTCTGAAACGAGCTATAATTTTTCTCAAAAAACCATTTTGTGTGGTTTAGTCGCCTTAAGGTTTAGCATGCTTTGTCAGATGCTCTTTAAAGTCCCTTTTAATATTAATATCGTTTGAGAAATTTTTCCCAGATACTTATATTTCGTTTTGATTTTCAATCTTCTTTTAATGTTAGTTTAAATGGTCTAGTAGTGTGTTCGTACAGTTCAGTTATAAGCAAAATTAGGTGTTGTTGTACACCTAATTCTTTTAGTATCAGTCATAAGTGTATCCATTTGACTCTGTGGAACGCTTTACGATAATCTATAAAACAAATCCATAGTGGGATTTTGAATTCCCTAGACTTTATACTTTTCTTGGACTTTTATTATAATAGTTTTAAAATTAAATGTTTAGTGAAAATCTCTACGCGACTTTAATGCATTAAATATTTTAATTAAAAATCCACATATCTATTGAAATTAGACAGTAAAAAAGTATGTTATTAAAGATTGATTTATAAATTATTGTAGTTTAAATTCAACTACGCTATGAAACAAATATTGCATGTCATAAACTGCAGTAATCCAAAAATTATAAAGATCTCCCTCTTGTTTGAGTTTTCTTTAATTAATAGGATAACAAACATTATAATCCTACCGAAGGGGCCTCTAATTTCATAAACTGTTACACGATTACTCTATCCGATCTACGTACATTTATGAACTAAATGTTTTAGTGACAATGCCTTTTAATAAAAAATACTAATTAATAAAAATGGAAACTTAACTTTTCCAAGTTTATAATAGACACTTTCTTATGTTTAAAAATTTATAAAATAAGTAATATAAATTACCGCCTTGTTTATTAAAACTAAAAAGTAAAATAAAGTTATGTGTCGGTTACCAATTTATATTTAACTACATTAGCCAAATAATCCTGAAATTCCTTCATGACTAAATTGATGGATATTTAAATAAATTTCAAGTGTTAAAATGTACCTGCTGTAAAATTTGAAAATCTACTACTAATACAATTATTGGCAACATCTCAGGAGTTTAGAAATGTACGCAACATGGTAAATACGGATCCCAAAAATGGTTTATCCTATTGTGGAGTCCACTTAATGCTATATGTTGGTCGGAGTCTACATAAAGCGCTACTTAGATAATAATATACACGGTGTATATTCTACTGGAGTTAGTATAATACCGTTTTAGAACGGAGCTTACATTAACCGCTATATATATATATATATATATATATATATATATATATATAGATATATATATATAGATATATATATATATATATATATATATATATATATATATATATATATATATATATATATATATATCTACGGCATAAAGTGGACTCCGCCCATGTTAAAATGCAGGTTCAATTGAGCTCCGTGGTCAAGTGGATACCGATATACGGAGCTCACTTGACCATTCCATAATATTGGTTCTGTCGATTCATCAACATGTAGAGTTTAATAATTTGTAAAAATTTTTTGGAGCCCGTAAATACCCCTGTATCATAAATGTATATCGTTTAGTTCACGTGTATATATTATAGGAGTCGTTCAGATCTTCTTCATTGTATATTTGAACCATACGTTTATCGGTTTAAGTAAGCTCTGAGAGTTTGGCAACTGTGCGATTATACCGTATATTTTCAACATATACCGTGAACGGTTTATATGGGCTCCTTATTTTTTTCTACTGTTTGCAGACAGTGTAATGTCATACGCATTACACTGTGTAACAGAGGATATCGTATTACCTGGTATAACTACGTACTAAAAGGTAACTGGTTCTTTAAAGAACAGGTATATAGATACAAAAGGATTTGGGCTTATTATTTAATGGAATGTTCGCTTGCATAGAAAATTTTATTTTTTCTGCATTTTTAAAAATAATGTTGTTTTTTTATTTAATATAATTTTATTAGTTCAATGCTGAACTCGATGTTTTTTTTAATTACAGAAATTTCGTAATATATTTTGTTTACTTGAGTATGTCTTTGTACGTTTTATGTAAGCATCCGATTAATAAAAACTACTTTTATTTTATCCAATCTTCTGCAATATCTTGTATAAAGCTTTTTTATTATTTTAGTTCTGCTCTTATTTGTGTACTAAATATGATATCTCGATAGAAGGTTATCTCAAAATAAATATGTTATACAGTGTAGGTGCCTTTATGCTACCCCAAGCGAGACTGTTCTTCAACTGCTATTCTTACCATTATGTGATACAAAAATTTTTCTCTTGTGTAGGTATACGGAGACAATATAAGTGAGTTTGTTATGTAAGGGGATATCATATAGTTTTTGGAGAAATATTCTGTAATTTAAGGTGTCGTAAGCGGCATTTAGAGTGAAAAATACCACCCCTGATACCCGATATTTTTCGTACTGGTCTTTGATTTAGTATTTGTGATGTACATAATCTTCCCTATCTATAGCCACTTTTGCCTTTTAATTTAAGTTTTTCTTCTAATATCGGTGATATCATATTAACGATCTTGTGCAAAAGTATTTTGAATAGCTGACAAAATAAAGATATTGGCCGATAGTTTTTGTAGTCGTTGGAGTTTTTGCCAGGTTTAAGCAAGTTAACAACTTTGGCTTGTCTCTAGACTTTGGGTATCTCCATAATTTGAATACAGTTGTTCATCATCCGGATCAGCCATTGTAGTGTTTTTGGTCCAGATTTCGTAATAAGCTTTGTGCTCAGATCATCAATGTCGGTAGTTGTATTATTTTTCATTAAATATGTAGATGGTGGATTCAAGCTCAACATTGTTAAAAGGTTCTCTCAGCTGACTGGTTTTGTCCTTTCTTACTCTACAATATAAGAATAACTCTCTTCTTAGAGTTATTCTTTGCTTCTTTTTCGACAGAAATAGCATGTCTATATCTATAATGTGGTTTTAACGATCAGCTGTATACCAAATACCCTAGGTTAGGCCCTATATGTGTTTCCTGCACTAGAAATAAGTCAGATTCGTGTTTAGCTCATATGTCTGATAAGTTTAAGTAAAGTAAAGTTTCTTGATCTTTAGAAATACCCTTAACAGTTATAGACATATGTTATTAGAATAGTTGGTCCTAAAAAGGACCAATTTGATTAAATCATATTAAAGAGGTGACTGAAGAATTAGCCGATTAATTAATTAATCATTACCCGGGGTATGCCCGATTGCGGTGGCCTTATTAGTACTTCAATCTTCGTAAAGGCTCGTTCTTTGAACCACAGAAGTAATGCCTAATCTTTTACTTTTTATTAAAAATTTAAATTTTACATGCCGTGTATTACTTTTTGACGATATTTCGAATCAGATTTGTATAGTAATAATTTTAGGTATTAAAGGGCCTCTTTGTGGAAAATAAATAAGTTTGTGATATCGGTCGCAACTCATCTATAGATAATAAAAAAATAAACAGTTAAAATAAGTGTAAACAATTTCAACTACATACATCGGCGCAACTGTTTAGGTCATAGGTTTATCATAGATATCAAAGGTAACATTTTAATTCAATGTTCTATTTACGTATTTTCAATATTAAAAAAGTAGGAAAAGACATGTTTATGCTTTTATTTTTTTTTAAATCTATTCTATTTTCTTTCTAGAGTTCCGTCTTTTTTTAAAGACCTGTGTTATTTTTTTAATTGGGCACTTGTCCAAAGCTATGACAAATCCTCTGTCCTCTGCTCCTTTCTTGCAGCTATTTTAATGATTATCCTGTGTATCTTCTTCTTCATCTTTTTATATAGACATGACTCTGTCTGTTTTTCAATGTGCCTCCAGTAAGTTGCCGTTCCATCGTTTTCGTGGTCTTCCTACTGATCATTTTCCTATGGGTTAACCGTCTCTTGCCGTCTTTACTACTCTATTTGTTGTCATTCGGCTTATATGATTATTCCATTCTACTCTTCTATTTCTTAACCAGTTCTTGATGTTCTTTAAATTGCATCTACGTCGTATATCTGTACTTCTAGCTCTCTAGCACTCTCCCATAGTGTCTTACCATCAATTTTTCTAAGTGTTTTCATCTCTGCTGTTTCTAACACCCTTTTTGTCCTCTCTGTGTCAGGTCTTGTTTCTGCCGCGTATGTCATTATTGGTCTAATGACTGTTTTGTAAATTCTGCCTTTCGTTTCTTTCCCGATATTTTTATTTCTTCGTATTGTTTCATTTAGGTAGCCTGGGGCTCTGTTTGCTCTATTCACTGGATCTTCCACTTCAGTTTCGAGCTTTCCGTAGCTAGATAATGTGATGCCTAGATATTTAAATTCCATCACTTGTTCTCTAATCTGACCTTCCAGCTCCAATTAACATCTTAGCAAATTTGCTGTTGTAACCATGCATTTTGTCTCTTTTGGGGAAATTAACATGTTAAATTTTATATGAAATTGGTGCAGGATACGTTGTAAATCATCTTCACTTTGAAAGAGTAGTATTGCAGATTATTTTAATTTGTTTTTCTTCCATTTGGTATCCTTTTTAAGTTCTTACTTTTTTATTATTTCATCCATAATCAGGTTGAACAATAAAGGACTCAGGGAATATCCCTGCCTTATCCCACTGTCAGTTTCAATAGGGTCGGTTAGTTCTTCGTCTACTTTTACTTTTATTGTGTTGTTTTGGTATATATTTTCGATCGTTTTGAGTTTTTCTAGAGGTATCTCTCTTGCGTACAATAAGTGGATAAAGTTTTTTAATTTATACATCTTCTGTATCATTATTTCTTCTGTGTATTAAAAGTTAAATTTTGGTTATTATTAAGATTCTCTTAACGTGTTTATTGTCTTGTTTCTGCGGTACGAATATATGTGTATCATAATAGATTGTAATGCATATTTCATTTAATATAATTAAAGTGCTCTTTGCGTTTGCCAATTACTTTCTCACTTCCTCAGCGATAGATCTTTTTTTTTCTCATCAAAAACCTTATCCTCGCTCGATACAGCTATTCTAAGATATTTATATTTCACTATATGCTCTATCATTTGGTCTTTATCTCAAATTTGTACCTATGAAATTTATAATATCTAATATCTGGTGCTTTCATATGAAACTGGAATAAAACACTTGGTAGATAATATTTATTCATTTTGAGTACACTTTTTTTAGAACCTAGTACATTAAAGAATAAATATTTGTCTGTTCAGTGTTTTCCAAGTCTGTAAAACTTAAACAGGCTTTAATATTAGATTATACATTTATTAAGAATGTTCAATATCTAAATTGAAGATTTTATATCTCAAAATATGAATAGGTTTTTACATTTTGTTTGACGTTTTAATCTTCGAATCTGAGTTCATTTTTCGAAAAACTATAAAATTGTGAGAACAAATTGCTATATAAAAGTACGAGCCAATATTCTCATGCTGTGAGCTTTGCTGCTCTGGTACTTTTATAACGCTTAAGATATTTTTAATTTATTGTCAACATTTTTGAGGTGTGTTTCCTTAAATAACCATGTCTAAGGTTAGTACGTTTGATTAAATGAAATTGACATTAATTTGATAGTTTCTATTTTATTAGTACTGATGGTATAATATGACTAGCATCTGTTGGTACTATATATCAATTTCAACATGTGGAAGTGAGAGCACTCTCTTGTTAGTAATTTCAGTGTAAATTATGACGAAACCAGAAATAACCCATAATATTCTCCCCGTGTGATCTTAGTATTTTCGTTGATTGAATAGTATAGGCTAGGGTATCCAACATTTCAATCAGCGGTATGTCAGAGTGGTTTTTATTAATTTTTATATATATTTGCAAAATGAAGAAGAAAGTTCAGTACAGGCAGTTAAACGGCTGATCCGTCAATTTAGAAGTAAGAGCAAGTACCAACTTGCTGAAAAGCATACCCATACACAAAAGGAATATGTAATAAAATGTACTCCATAAACTTATATATAGCGATATAAGCTATATATCTATTAATTATTAGTATATACAGTATTTTTTCTAATACACCTAGAACGATTGAGTAAATAGGTGAACTATAAAATAGGTGGATATTAGTGTGGAATTAGAAAAACTTAATAAATCGTTGATCAATTATTCACTATTAGGCAGTTAATGAGAAATGTTGGGAATACAAAAAAAAAACATTAAACTAGTTATTTATAAATTTTAAACAAACACTGATATAATCATAAGAATAAAACTATGAAATACCATGGAAGAACTAGGCTTACCTAATAAACTAATTAATTTAACAAGGAATAATCTACAAGTAAAGTCAGACTTCAAGGAAAACTGTCGACTTATTTTCAAATGTACATTGATTTCAAACAGGAAGATTCCATTCCAAACTCTATTTAAAAAGTAAAATCTAATAGTCATAACCCAAAGTGCTTTAAAAAAGGTGAACGAAATAGCGAACAGCTGTTTTGAAAACTAAATATTATGAAACGAATTGGGGATATTATATTACACAAACTAAACCGCTTGTCTACAAAAATAAAATCAAGAAAATATGATACGACAGAAAAGACTAATGACTTTACGGCTAATTGCCACATAAATATCAATGTATAACGCAAATATTAGGACGATTGTATACATATAAGACAAATAACGATAAATGTTACAAATAAAGGTTATAACATGCTTTTCAATTCGCGGTAAAAGATTTAATAGAGTTCAGCACACAACATAAATTCGTAACAAAATTCATATACCAGTAAACGGTACTCGAGACAGCAGCAAAGTAATTTTGGCAACAAATATGTAGGTTGTACTTTACACCATTGAAATCATAGCACCCCCTATGGAAAATGGTGTCTTCTTTGAGATCCAGCAACCACAAATGTGAAATTAGGAAAGATTAATGTGAAATTAGAAAAATTCAATGAACCGTTGATCAAATATTCACTATTATATACTTAATTAAAAATGTTTTGAATAAGAAAAACATTAAGCTAGTTTGCAATGCTTGAGAGCATTGCCCGGAAAGCAAAATATACAGAAAATATCACAGTTTAATAATTAAGGTCCTCATATTATAGGGACTTTTGACGATAAGTTTAACATAGTAGTGAGTATAATTATTAGTGAGAAAAAAACATTAATACATTCAATAGAAAAAATCGCAAAAAAGGGTCCTCCAAATCAACGATAATAAAAAAATATATGGCTATCATAAGAAGACTATCATAAGAAACAGAATAGGACATAATATTTCAATAGACCAGTATAACTTTGAAATGTTTCATCGGTCTAAATATTTGGGATTTAAGAGCACTTTTAACAAAAACACTACAAAAGAGAATAACAACAGAACACAAGCTGGCAATTGCTACGTTTTAAGCAACAAATTAAATCCAAAAATACATCCCGCAGTAAGAAAAATAATATTCTACGTATGTAAGTAAAACACGAACAATGAAAAAATAAAATAAGAGCCGATTGAGCATCGCAGAAAGAAGAATTCTTAGAGAAATATATAAGTCTATTATGAATCAGATCACAAATCAATACGAAGTGCAAAAACAATAACTTTATCGTTGAGATTTAGCTTCTTGTACGACGGTGCAATTTTTATATACCTGTTTGACCTTAGCATTAGTTCCCGGTCGTAAAACACTTCTGACTGAGGGCAATCTTTCTAGCAATCCTGATGTAATTAATACCTGAGTTTTACTTACATTGTCTTATATATGTATATATCCTGATTTTAGTAGTATGTATTACACTTCTGGATTTAAAAGTGTTATGAGGTTATACATATATCAGTTTGCTACCTGAATTTTCCCTTTTGTCTCTTATGTGACAACGTTATCTGCGATATCTAAAACGCTCAAATTTTTTAAAATTATATGGGTCTATTGTTACGTTATATGCCCTATTTTACATCGTCTCTTTTGTCTGTTAATGAACATTTATTTGGTTTTCTCGTTACTATTATACCGTTTTTTTTGCTGGTAATAGCCTTATTCTATAGTATTCTAATATTTAATCTATGGAATAAATCAGGATAGCGGATAGATATTCTTTACTTTCTCAGAGAAATTATATTGTAACACACAAAAACCCTGTTAAATTGCCAAAAACTTCCTTGCATATTCTACTTACTTATGAGGGGCAGCAGCAATATCAGTACCATAATATTGCATATATTCCTGGACTGGCTAATCGTTGGTTAATAGGAAGTATGAATGTAGCAGTTTTAATGGTTTGGTGACTGCTTGCTAAAATCGGGGAGCAGAGATATCAGTACCAAGTTAATGTCTATAGGAGTTGCGGATACATTTTCTGATAACTTTTCTGAGTTCCTCCCTTTTTTTAACATATACTATAGAAGTCTCAAGTACAGTTCCCATGTATTTTGTGAAAGATGCATAAGGTATTTAGACATCGTTTTTTGTAAAATTAATGTTTTAGATTTTCAGATGTATAAACTTGACGTTCATTAATTTGGACTCATTTAGTTTAGGTTTCCAATTTTAAGTACATATGAATTTTATTTAATAACTGTTATAATTTTTTTGCTGCTACTTTGCTGTTGTCAAATACTGTGAGTATGACAGTGTCATTTCCAACTATGACCATGTAGGTATACTATTTGCAGGTTAAACTCCCATGCTATACTTTAGCAAAGGCCTAAGCTATGTCAAAAAAGACTAACACAATTTTTTTTTTCTAAAACGTGTTTCTCAACAAGTTTCTCACTTAGTTACCTATATCGATAATTCTGTATATTCAATTAATCATAGGATATTTTTTATCTCTGAATAAAAATTATCGGTTTAGAATCAGCTCTTTTCTTTTATTATTGGTTTCATTAACTTAAGGTGGTTCTTAAATAGCTGTTTCTCAAACAGTTCTAACATTACTGATTTAACAAATATGAACAATTTGTTATATAATATTTTGAATAAATCGAGTAGCGAATAATTAATAAAAATAAGCGATTCATTTATTTTGAAAAATTATGTATATATGCAAGTATCGCCATATTTACTGATTCTTCATCACCATTCTCTTTGCCTTTATCCCTTTAAGCCTTATCCTTATATACAGAGATATCTTTCTATCTTTCGCCATATCAAGATGAATTTCTTTCATACACATATTTCTCCTATTGGTTTCCCGTCATCTCTTTTTCGGTCTTTCTCTCCTACTACTTTCTGGGACCTGGAAAACCAGAATCCTATGTATTGCATGACTCTCGTGTCGACGATCAACATGCCCTAATTATCGTAACCTATGCTTCTTCATTTTTGCATAGATGAGGTGCTGCGCCTAGACTTCTGCTAATATTTTAATTTTTAATTTAATATTTTCTTTTTAAGCCACCCATCCATCTAAGCATTGTCATTTCGTTCAAATGCATTCATTGTTCTTATTTTTTTAACTGTCCAATTACGGTTTTATATCCGTTTTATGGAATTTACCTTTCAGTTTCGTAAGAACCTTTCTATCACACAAGACATCACTTGCTTCTTTCCATTTTATCCATCCTTATTTGAGTCTACTATATCTCCATCTATTTCCCCATTGCTTTGTAACATCAAATCTAGATTCCTACCTAAAACGATTTTTTTTTCAATAATTTTACCAGTCAACATTACAACCTGATTTAAAGTGAAGTTGAAGTTAATTTTTAAATGCAAACTTTAGATACTCTGTTTTTGTCTTCCTTAGTACCTTTTTGCTCAAGCGCCCATCTTCATTGCCTCAATCATTAATTGAATTCTCTCTCCTTATCTCTTACTAACACCACATCGTTAGCATACATCAGGCACCATAGAATATCTCCTTGACATGTTTTCGTTAATTTATCACACGTTAAACACTAATTAGAAGAGATAAGGGATTAGCACTGACCCCTGATGCAATACTATTCTTAAATGAAATTTATCAGTCTTACCCTCATCTGTTCTAACATTAGTTTTCCATTACTTGCCTTATGATAAAAATTGCATCCGTTGTTGATTTGCCTTGCGTGAATTTAAACTGATTTTCTAATATTTCTATTGGTTGGTAAGTTGGCTTTCTCTCTTCTAAAAGCATTTACTAACAGTGGCCATACCTAGTGCTACTGCTAATTCCAGTATATTATCTTCTGCGTTATTTCTAGTTCCAATGCCGTATCCTCCATCTATATGTTCATTTCCTCTGTCTAATTAGCCTATATTAGCGTTGAAGTTACCTTCTATTATGAGTCATTTCTTAGCTGGAATATTTCTAAGTCTACCACCTAACTGATCATAGAAAGCTTTTCTTTTATCGTCACCTATTTACACATAGCGACATGGATTAGGCCTGGAGGAACAACCGCTAACCAAATTGATCATGTCTTGATAGACAAACGGGCCGCAACAAGCATAAAGATGTGAAAAGCCGAAGAGGAGCATGCTGCGGATCTGACCATCTCCTAGTACAGATAAAATACAAATGCAGAATTCAGACAAACAGGAACGAAAGACAGAAACAAAGAACAGAACAGCTAGATATACAAAAATTTAAACAACAAGATGTCACACAGAACTATGAAAGAGAAATAACACAAACACTGACAGCACTAGGTACCGAAGAACATTGGGAAGAAATCAAAACAAAAGTTATTGACACAGCAAGAAAAATCATAGGCAAGAATAAGAAAAATAAAAAAAGGGAATGGTTCAATGACTAGTGTAATAAGGCCATACAGAAAAGAAATGAAGAACACAAGAAATATATGGAAAAAAAAACCAGAGAAAGAAGGGCAAGTTACCAAGATTCAAGACGGAGGGCAGATAAAATATGCCGAACAAAGAAAAGAAAATACGAAAACGGAATATACAGAAAATGGAAGAAAATGTTCAGAGCAACAATATAAGACAGGCGTACAGATATCTACGCAATTTAAGAGAAGTATATAAACCCCGAACAAATCTATGCAGAAATCAAGAAGGGCAAATAACCAGTGGTCCAAAAGAAATAAAATATGTCTGGAAAACCTATTTCCAAACTCTTTTAGGGACACAAGAAAATGAAGATCATATTGACATGCATCACAATGAGGGAGACACCAAAAATATAGAACCCCCAACGATGGAAGAGGTAAAACAGGCAATACGAGCACGAAAGATTAATAAGGCTCCAGGTATTGACAACGTCCCACCTGAGCTATATAAATTAGGTGGCGATCACCTAGTAGGACAAATGCATGTGCTCATGAACAAGATTTGGAATGATGAAAAGATCCCTAATGATTGGAAAACCGGGATTATATGCCCAATTTATAAAAAAGGGAATAAACTAAAATGTGAAAATTATCGCGGCATAACCCTCTTGTGCACGGCGTACAAAATTTTTACTTACATACTAAACAAACGACCGGTTTCTGAGAAGGAAGATCTACAACTGACCAACTATTCACAGTGAAACAAATCTTAAACAAATCGTGGGAATACGACATTGACGTCCACAACATATTCATAGATTTCAAACAAGCCTACTACTTAATTAATAGGAACAAGTTATATCAAATATTGCAGAGCTTTAACATCCCCCAAAAATACATCCGACTGGTAAAAACAACAATGGATTCGCCAATAGCAACTGTCAGAGTCCAAAATTAGCTCACTAAAAATTTTACGATAGCCCAAGGATTAAAGCAAGGAGACGGGCTTGCACCGACACTATTCAACCTGACCTTGGAATATGTGATAAGACAGCTGATTATTGGAAGAGGTAATCTCCTAACAAATAAATCAATACAGATTGACCTATGCCGATGATATCAGCATCATGTCTTGCAGAACAGAAGAGGCGGCAGAAATATATTCACAATTAAAATCAAAGGCAAAAGAGACCGGACTAGAAATAAATATTCAAAAGACAAAAAAGTTAACACAGGCAAGAGCTAGGGGAAATAGACGCACAGTTGAATTAGAGGACGATATTGAAACGGTAGAAAGCTTCATATATTTAGGAGTTACATTAAACACGGATGGAACAGAAGAGCCAGAAATCCAAAGAAGAATAGTAAAGGGAAACAAAGCTTATTTTTCACTCAATCATGTGTTTCGCTCCAACAACACACACTGGAGATCGAAAATCAGGGTCTACAAAACTATTATCAGACCAATAGTATGTTATGGATGCGAGACATGCGTGATGACAGAAGAGACAAAAAGAAAACTGGAAGTCTTCGCAAGAAAAGTCCTAAGAAAGATATTTGGACCTATTAACGAAAACGGAATATGAAGATCCAGGTATAACCATGAACTCTATCAACTGTTCAAAGAGACACCGATCTCAGAATTCGTTAAACTTCAGAGACTTCCCTGGGCTGGTCATGTAGTAAGAATGGAGACAGAAAGATTGCCGAAAAGAGCCCTTGATAGTAAAATGCAGGGCGCAAGACCAAAAGGAAGGCCACGGAGAAGATGGGAGGATGAAGTGGCAGAAGACGCGCAAAATTTGCTGGACGTGAGAACCTGGAGAAGATCGGCGACAGACCGACAAGGTTGGAGGCATAGTTTGGAGGAGACCAAGGCCCGATTTGGGCTGTAGCGCTATTGGAGAGAGAGAGATGTAGATATTGGATCCAAGCTCAACATCGTTGAAAAGTTCTCTCAGCTGACTGGTTTTTTCCTCTCTCACTTTGAGTTTTTCTTTGCTTCTTTGCCGGCAAAGATAACACTTTTCTATTTATCACATGGTTTTATCTGCACTAGAAATACGTCACATTTGTGTTAGACACATGTCTTACCTATGAGTTTTAGTGAAGTAAAGTTTCTTTATCTCTAGATATGCCCTCAATTTTTATAAACATAATTGGAATAGGTTGTCCTAAAAGGTTCGATTTGACAAAATCATATTGCACGGGTGATTGAATAATTAGCCAATTAATTAGTTAATCATTCTCCAGGGTACGTCCGATTGCAATGGTCTCATTAGTACTTTAATCTTCGTGAAGCCTCCTTCTTTTGACCCCTTAAGTAATAACTTATCATTTACTTTTTATGAAAAATTTAATTTTTATATACAGACTATTACTATTCGACGATATTTCGAATCAGATTTGTGTATTAATAACTGTAGGTAATAAAGAATCTCTTTATGCAGAATAAATAAGTTTGTAATTTCAGTCACAAGTCGTTTATATGGATAATAAACAGTTAAAATAAGTGTTCAAAATTTTAACTACCTATCGGCGCTATTGATCTTGACAATGGCTACTTAGACATAGTATTTTTTAGTATGTAATATATTCTGGATCATATTACATACGTGCCAATATGCTGTACTAATACTGTTGAGCGATATTGATATATTTAATGTATGGAGGATATATTGTTCCCATTCCTATTTACTATGCACGTGTTTAAAAATAATATTTGAAAAAAATATATTGAAGGGAAGTACTTTTACCTATGGTAGCGACAATCAAATTTATTTCTTACACTTTAACGTTTCGTGGTAAAAATGATTTTGTGTGAAAATAATGGTAATTAAATAGGTGCTTTGGAATATTTATTGAGTTTAATCTAACTGCAAGATTGGTATAATAAATTATTTATCCCTACAATATGCGATGAATTTATTTCTATTGTATTGAAATATCTGCAACTCATAAGAGTGAACAAATTACAGAAAGCGAAATTTTACTCTCTAATTATTGATTCAACACCTGATATAGATCAGCGTAGCGTCATTCTTCACTATGTTATTTTAAGTGGTATAAAAGAGGGATTTTTGAGATTTGAGACTCATCTTTTTGCATTTGCTTTTTTAGGTATCGTCACAAAAATCGACAGCCGCCAATCCATTGGTATATAGCCAGTTTCATAAATTTTATTAAACAGATGAAGGAGAGAGATATTTTACCTGAACTTTGGAAGCACTTTATTATTTCACTCGATATTTCATCTGGTCCCGTCGCTTTTCGGGTCTTTGCTAATCGTATTGCTTGTTCAATTTCGTCCATAGTTATGTCAGGTCCTGTAACTACTTCGTTAATTTTAAGCTCGGGCCTTTCATCACTAAACAGTTCCTCAATATACTCTTTCCATCTGTCTATTTTATGCGAATTAGTGATAGTCAGTTTTCCGTCTCTATCAACGTTGTTATTTGCCCGTTTTTTGTTCTGACCTGTCAGTTGTTTTATTTTTTTATACATATTAAATTAATCATGTTTTCCCTGTAATTCTTTAATTTCTGAACATTTGTTTTCGAAGTATGTTTGTTTTGCATATTTTATTTTAGTCCTTTTCTCTTTATTAATTACTTTATACATTTCTACGTTTTGGTTTTTAAAATTGCGTCTTTTTTCGATCAAATTCAAAATCTCATCGTTCATCCACCGTTGCTTTTTTTGACTGCTCTCTTTTAAGTTTGGAGTTGACTTGCTTATAATCGTTTTGATTTGGTTCCAATGATCCTCGATGGATTCTTGTTGTTCATAATTATCAAAATTGCTCTCTAAATTGTTTGCAATCATCTGGCTACTGTTTCTAATAAAATCCATATACAGTTTGTTATAGGATCGTTGTTGCTTTATCCGTTCAAGTTTTAATTTTATTTCTGCTAACAACAGATTGTAATCAGATGGAACATCGGCACCAGGAAGAGTTTTTACAGACTTTACTGCATTTCTGTAACGCTCACTGATAGTTATGTAGTCAATTTGATTTATGACGATATTACGGGGAGTGTTTGCTGGAGATTTCCATGTAAATAATCTCCGTTTAGGTAGTTTGAAAAAGGTGTTCTTTATACATAGGTTATGTTCTTTGCGGAGCACAGAGCCACCTTCTCTGTCGCTCACGTGGGTAAGTCCAATCTGGCGCGTCCATGTCGCGGGGATTGGCATCTATCATTTCAGTAGGCCGGACTGAATACATGGCCAAGTCCAGATCGCGACCCAGTTCTGTGGGGTATAACACTGACCCCTACCTAGGGATACAGGTGAAGACCACAACGGTAGGCACGGCGGAGAAGAAGATCTTCGGTGCGACGTGGATGGCGGAAGTGGCATCCCTGGATTTTAGGGATGGTATAAAATCAAACCGATAGCGTCTGACCCATATTGGGCGGTTGTCAATAGCGTCTGTACCCATAATGGGCGGCTGAACTAAAAACTCGTCAACACGCAAAGCAAGCGTGACGTTTTAATTACTATTACCCCTTTATTATGTCAGATACAAATACAAAAACGGATTTACCCCAGGTGAGTAGAAAGAAAAATTCAGAATCTCATACTGATAGACTATCAGTAGAATGCTCAGAAGTCAAGGAAATGTTGACTCACAAGATATAAACAGCATCAATAAAGAAATCTCTAAAGCCATCAGACGGAATATTAGAAAATACAACAACAAGAAAATTATAAAAACTATAGAAGACAACAAAAGCATGAAAGCATTGAGGAGAAAAATGGAAAATGGCAAAAAAGAAATCTTCCAACTTATAGCCAAAAATTGAAATATTATCTCAGATAGACCAAGCATATTACATATAGTAGAAAGTTTCTATGAAACATTATATAAAAGTCAAGTTATTCCAGAGCTCATCGAACAACCAATACAAAAGGTACATAATGTAGGATCGGAGGATATACCAGATATATCACGAGAGGCAATTCAACATGCCTTCAAAAATATGAAAAATAATAGAGCTCCGAGGGAAGATGGTGTAGTCATTGAGACAATTAAACTAGGAGGTCCACTTTTGATGTCCCGAATCCAAACACTTTTTAATCTATGTCTGCATAGTGAAAACATTCCAAGTACATGGAAGAATTTGGTTACAATCCTCCTCCACAAAAAAGGGGATAAATCAGATCTCAAAAACTATAGGCCAATTAGTTTGCTTAACCACCTATACAAGCTCTTTACTCGAACACTGACAAACAGATTAGAAGCAAAACTCGATTTCTATCAATCAGAAGAACAGGCAGGATTTCGAGCGGGACACGGAACAAACGACCATTTGCAATGCCTTAAAACTCTAGTTGAAAAGTCTATCGAATATAACAGACCCCTTGCTCTTATCTTTGTCGACTTCCACAAAGGATTTGACACAGTCGAAACAGTTGCTATCTTAAAAGCACTATCAGAATGCAGAATAGATCACAGGTATGCAAATATTATTCGAAATATATACGAAAATGCGACAACAATCGTTAACCTCCACTGCATAACTGAGAAGATAAAAATTGGCAGAGGGGTACGGCAGGGAGATACCTTGTCGCCAAAACTATTTATAGCAGTTGTGGAGTACGCATTTAAACGGCTAGAGTGGGAATCAAAGGGTATTAGCATCGATGGAAAGATATTCAATCATCTCAGATATGCCGATGATATTGTTCTCATAACAGACAACTTAGGAGAAGCCAGAGTTATGCTACAATAACTACAGCAAGTAACCCAGAAAGTCGATTTAAAAATAAACTATGGAAAAACAAAAATGATGACCAATCTCGTCCCCAATGAGCTAATAGAAATCGAAAAGTCGCCCATAGAACTTGTGGGAAAATATGTGTATTTGGGTCACGAAATAAGGTTAACGCGAGATAACCAAACATGCGAGCTACTTAGAAGAATAAGTCTGGGTTGGGCTGCATTCGGAAAAATGAGAGACGTATTTAAAACAAATATACCGATCCATCTCTCACAAAAATATCAGCCGAAAAATTGAGAAGGACACAACGAAAGATGGAGAGATCAATGCTTGGAATAAGCTTAAGAAATAGAATAAGAAACAAGGAAGTTCATAGACGAACCGGAGTGGAAGACATTATCGAACATATTACAAGGCAAAAATGGAGATGTGCAGGACATGTTGCAAGAATGAAAGACGACAGTTGGACAAAAAAATTGCTTGAGTGCAGACCACGGACTGACAAGCGAAGCCGAGGAAGACCCCCAGCGCGATGGACCGACGACCTCAAAAGAATCGTGACCAATTGGATAGCAGAGGTGCAGAACAGAAGCAGATGGAAAAGTCTAGAGGAGGCCTATGTTTAACAATGGACAACTCAGGGCTGATTGACGATGATGATGATGTTCTTTGCAAAATCTGAGAAATAATCTCCTCTTTCATCCAATAATGTTACTTTGTCTGCCTTTTCCTATCTTAGCATTAAGGTCACCCATCAGAATAGTAAGATCTCTAGTCTTGAGTTGGTCAGTGACGGTCTTTACATTGGCGTAGAACTTTTCAAGTTATTCCAGTTCACTTTCCGCTGTCGGTGCATACACTTGTATTAAATTTATATTTCTGGGTTTCGCATTCAACTGAATCATTATGACCCGTTCAGATACCTGGCATATCGCCCTGTCACATTTGCTAACATCCTTTGTGACTATGAATCCTACACCATTACGATGATAATTACTCTCTTCTCCTGCATATTACACTTCATGATCATCCACATGGCATTGGCCAGATCGGGGCCATCGCATTTCACTAATACCCAGAATTGATATTTGCAGTCTTCTCATCTCATTTATGGCATTCTGTGTTTTTCCGGGTTCATATAAACTCCGCACATTCCATGTGCCTATTCTACAGCTTTTTTCGATATCAAATTTGGCCAAGCCGGACCCATTCTTCGCACCTCTACCTTATTTAAGAGGCGCCCGTACTCGGGGCCATCGTTTAATTCCTCAGTTATATTGATAAACCTGGGAAAAATAGTGTAGTAGTCATTCCCTTGGATTTCTAAACCGCTGTGTACATGCTGTTTAAGTGGTTACCACCGCACCGGGTACTGTTATGTTTTGACCGTTCTGGCCTACATGACTCCCGCTTAATACAAATACTGAAAGACCAGCTACCACTTTCCACGTTTGATTTTATATAAACCCTAAAACCATTGGGCTGCCACCTCCGCCCTCCAGACCGTTGTAAAGACCTTCTTCTCCGCCCTGGATGCCGTTGTGGTCTTCATCCATAACCCTGGAGAAGGGACCCTTAACAGGTACTAGTTTCCTGGGCCAGGAAACACCTGGAATCTGCGGAAGGCAGGGATTGATTCACTTTCCCTGATAGGACTGTCCAAAAAGTAGTTCCTACCCGCTATCCGCGAATCTCTATATACAGCAGTTTTAATATATTAAAATGAGTGAGTTTATTATCTAAGGGTATGTCATATAGTTTTTAGAGAAATTCCCTTTAATTTAAGGTGTCGTAAGCGGTATTTAGATTTACAAATACCACCCCTGATGCCTGATATCTTTCGTACTCGTTGTTACTTTTTGCACTCACGATGACCTCTATTAACATAAGTGACCAATTTAAAAAGTGATTTATAAATTATTGTAATTTAAATTTTATTAATTTATGAAACAAATAATGCACGTCATAAACTGTAGCAATCAGAAAGTTACTAAGATCTCCCTGCTGTACAGAGTTTTCTATAATTTTATGTGGTAACAAATATTAGAGTACTACTACTTTCTTAAACTGTTACACGAAAACTCCACTCGATATACGTACATTTATATGATAAATGTTTCAGTCCGATGCATTAAAAGAAAATATTAATGCATAAAAATGGAAACTTTCCAAGTTTATAAAAGACGCTTACTTAAGTTTAAAAATAATTAAAGCAAGTAATATAAATTACTACCTTGCCTATTAAACATAAAAGTAATATAAATTTATATCTCGGTTAACAATTTATATTATAAAAATTTTAACTACGTTAGCCAAGTATCTATGAAATTTCTCGATGCCTAAATTGATGAATATTAATATAAATTTCAAGTCCCACAATATACCTGCTGTAAAATTTCAAAATCTACGACTAATAAAATTATTGGCAACATTGCAGGAGCTTAGTTTTGTACCAGACAAGGTGTATACGGATCCCAAAAATGTTTTAACGTATTACGGAGCCTACTTGATCCTATGCGTTGGTCGGAGTCTACATAAAGCGCTACTTAGATAATAATATACTCGGTGTATATTCTCCTAGAGTTCGTATAACACCGTTTTAGTACGGAGCCCACATTAACCGCTAGATCTATATATATATATATATATATATATATATATATATATATATATATATATATATATATATATATATATATATATATATATATATATATATATATATATATATATATATATATATTTATTTACGGTAACAATTGACTTCCCACATGTAAAGTTGTAGGTTCAATTGGCTTCCGCTGGTCAATTGGCATCCGGTATTCGGATGCCAATTGACCTCTTCAAAATAATATCAGAAACGCATAGTGGATGATATTATAAGGCTCTTTACGCGATATGAACCCGGAATCCAATTGGACCGTTTTTTGATTCGTAAATAAATCGTAGTTCGAGGCAAAAAATAAGCAGCGCCACCATCGATTTGTGTATATTGAGTTGAAGCGATATTCATGTCGTTACAGCTTAGCGGTTCAATTGGCATCTACAGGATGTGATACGATTTTGGAAGCCAGTTAGTCACTTAGATTGTCTTAGATTCCAGGTTTATAAAGGTTCGAGTAACATCTGGTCGATTCGCGTTTGAGTTTAATTCTTAGAATGGATATTTTTTGTTTAGTTTTTGGATTTACAATATATTATTGGTTTTATCTTACTTTCTTGTTATCTGCAGTCTTTTATTCTTTTTGAAAGGTTTTATAACCTTATTTCTCAGCGCCATGTGTATAATTTTTTGAAGCACATTGCTAAAACGTTGTGTATTAAAAAGCATTTAATGTTAGGGGTTGTAAATGCATTAAAAATGTTGTGAATTTTGAAAATGTGGTTTGGCGCTGTGTTAATAAGATTCTTTCGTTAAGATGCTTAGTTTTTATCTATCTCTGGTTATACTTTGTCTTTTTTTCTGTGAAAATATTAACTAATATTATAAATGTGAGTGTAAGGTGTTTGTCGGCTTGTTTTTTTTTTTTCGCATTCCCTGTTTAACTTTTTAACCGATCATATTGATTATTTTTGCAATTTTGACAGGGACACAAATAAGCACAGATGATACATTTTATTAAAAAAAGTTGTATTTTCAAGGGATACTTCTCGGCAGAAGACGCCATCACAATCGAATCGAGGATAAAAGCTAGTATTTTATATGTAAATGAGAATTCAATCCACTCTCAACTGATCAACATTTAATATCTCATCACAGGTGTTCCGTGTGCAATGCTGCCAGGTCACCCATGTACAGCTTGGAACAACAAGAGCCATTTGCTGATCGGTTTAGGTCACCGAAACCCAACCAATTATGATTGGATCAACAGAAAAAACTACTCCGTGGGCTAATACCCCTACTGGCATTGAATTATACTATTGATCCAATGGTCGCAGAACAACACAACCCATCAAGTGTGAAACGCCAAACAGCTGTTTCGGTCCGCCAGACCTTATCAGTGACGCTTGGCTTCTCCATTGGAAAGTTGTCCGTTCTGCTTAAGGGGACAAGCTCCTCTGAATCTCAAATGTAAATGAGAATGCAATCCACTCTTAACTGATCAACATTTAATATGTCATCACAGGTGTTCCGTGTGCAATGCTGCCAGGTCACCCATGTACAGCTTGGAACAACAAGAGCCATTTGCTGATCGGTTTAGGCCGCCGAAACCCAATTAATTATGTTTAGATCAACAGAAACAACTACTCCGAGGGCTAATACCCCTACCGGCATTGAATTATACTATTGATCCAATGGTCGCAGCACAACACAACCCATCAAGTGTGAAACGCCAAACAGTTGTTGCGGTCCGCCAGACCTCATCAGTGACGCTTGGCTTCTCCATTGGAAAGTTGTCCGTTCTGCTTAAGGGGACAAGGTCCTCTGAATCTCAAATGTAAATGAGAATGCAATCCACTCTTAACTGATCACATAGGTGACCTAGCAGCATTGCACACGGAACACCTGTGATGACATATTAAATGTTGATCAGTTAAGAGTGGATTGCATTCTCATCTACATTTGAGATTCAGAGGACCTTGTACCCTTAAGCAGAACGAACAACTTTCCAATGGAGAAGCCAAGCGTCACTGATGAGGTCTGGCGGACCGAAACAGCTGTTTGGCGTTTCACACTTGATGGGTTGTGTTGTTCTGCGACTATAGGATCAATAGTATAATTCAATGCCGGTAGGGGTATTAGCCCTCGGAGTAGTTGTTTCTGTTGATCCAAACATAACTAGTATTTTATAGTATAGCAAAGTAATACATTTTCGGGTAGATCAGATATGTAGGATTTAGTGCTCGCTCTTCTACCTATATTTTATTAAAGTGTCTTATGAAATTTCAATTTCTGGATCATTTTTTGTCTTTAACTGGGATATTATTACTCTCCTGCCTTCTACTATTCTTTGCTTTTCTCACCACTCCTGCTGATATCTCTATATTTGTGTTTCGTTTATTTATTCGTTCATAGTTTGTTATTAATTTTGCCTCACACATATTTGCGTCTTAATAATTTTAATAATATAGAAATCTTATTACCTGAATAAAGGAATCATGTTTTGTTCAAATAAATTTAATAAATTAAAACCATTTCTACATACCATTTTGAAGATAATCATAACAACTTGAAAACACTACAACAAATGAAATGGAATAAGCAGTTGTTCCACATCTCTAACGTAAGGATATGAAGAAAAATTGATTCTTAATATCGTGTGTATTTTTCACCAGCGCGAATTAGTGCTTGAAATCTACGTGGCATGCTGCGTATAAGTCTGTCGATATCTTGTTGAGGTACCTATATTTTCCCATTCTTCGATTAGAGTTTCTTTTAGTTGTTGAAGGATTTGAGGTGGATGTGGGCGCCTCGGGACACATCTATCTAACATATCCCAAAGATGTTCAATTAGTATAAGCGAATAAATGCAATACACTCTTAACTGCTCAACACATCAAGGTGTTATAGCAGGTGTTCCGCGTGCAATGCTGCCATGTTCACTATTGGAGTCACTGGAGTAGTTGTTGCTATTGATCCAAAAAGTTAAGCTTTGCTTGGGTTTTCGGTAACCTTAACCGACAGCAAATGACTCTTGTTTTCCACGCTGTACATGTGAACATGGCAGCATTGCACGCGGAACACCTGCTATAACACCTTGATATGTTGAGCAGTTAAGAGTGTATTGCAATTTTTCGCTTATATTTTATAGTCAGAGGACACAGTCCCCAAAGCAGAACGGACAACTTTCCAATGGTGAACCCAAACGTCACTAATGATAGTCTGGGTGGACCGAAACAGCTGTCTAGTGTTTCACACTTGGTGAGTTGTGTTGTTCTGCAACCATTTGGATCAATAGTGTAATTCAACACCGGGAGAGGCATTAGCCATCGGAGTAGTTGTTGCTATTGATCCAAAAAGTTAAGCTATGTTCAATTAGATTTAGATCGAGACTCAGGGGTGGCCAATCCATGGTTTGAATCCCGTGCTGCTGAAGGAAGTTCTTGGGTTTGATTTCCTTTTACGACCCTGTCCAATGCGTCTTTTATATCGACCGGTTTCTACATATCGATTCCAAGCATGATGGATGACGGAAGAACTGACGATAAAATTCCTTGCCACCTGTCGAATACTGGTACCATTTTCATTAGTAACAACAAGAACGATTTCTTGCTTATTTGTATATCATTCTGTCATCTCTCATTTTGAAAAACTAGTGTGAAACTTAACAATTTATGATGAAATGTAAAATTTCTAGAATAAAACAACTGAAAACTTTTGTTTTCTGTACTTCCACAAAATTTATTTAGTAATTGTCACTACAGCTGTTTCGGCAACTTGCCTTTCTTAAGTGATGGTTAACCTACTGTGCGTTCAGGTTATATAGTTTCACTGAACAGGTTGAGGAGGGGGGGAGTTGTTAGTCACAAGTTCGTCATTCAGAATTGGTGTCTTTTAATTTTCATAGATTCTAATAAAGATAGCTTAAGGCTTTTATTTTGGACGTGAAGAATTTGAAATTGGTCGTTAAAAGAATGATTATGATCTAGAAGGTGAAGTGCATATGTGGATTCTGTTTTCCTATTATTGAAAGCCCTTTTATGTTCTGTTATACGTTTGTTGAAGGCTCTACCGGTTTGACCGATGTAAGCTTTTGGACAGTCTCCACAGGTGAGTTTATAAACCCCAGTGTGTAAGTGCATGTTTTTCGTTTGGCTCTTGTTGTTCTTAATATATTTAAATGCTGGTGTTATTATTTTCTTTTGATCTGTCTGGCTATTTTAGTTAATATATTACCGTATATGACGTGATCGAGCAATATATTGTATTGGGCTTTTTCTCTTGTGGTGGGAAGATTGATTTAAGGGCTTTCTTGAGTAGTTTTTGCTGTAACATTTTGTTTATTATGTGTTCGTTGTATCCAATATTTATTGCTATAAGTTTAATGATATTCAATTCTACTTCGAAGTTATTATTTGACATTGGGATTTCTGTCAATCTGTGGAACATACTATAGTAGGCTGCTAATTTATGTTGTGCAGGATGGGATGAAGTACTGTGTATGGTTGTGTCAGTATGTATAGGTTTATGAAATACAGAGAACTCGTGTTTGTTTTTAATTCTTATAATTTTTAAGTCTAGAAAATTTATTGACTGGTTTTGTTTTATTTCTCTTGTAAATTTAATATTACTATGGATTGAATTAACGTATGATAAGATTTGGCCAAATTCATGAAATATAAAATAATGCAATGTCAAAACATGTAGCATGTTATTAATTATTCATACTTTATAGTACATTCTTAAATTTTGTTAAAGGTATTTCATACCGAAATTAAGAAGTATTCATGGTTTAGCCTATTTCTCCTTCGTGGCTATGAGTAATTGCATTAAATCAGAGTTGTGCAGCTGATTTGTAAAATGGGATTATTTCGTAAACTGTTAAGTTTTAAAGTTATTAACAATTATACCTTTTTTTACAACCTTACAACCACAGTTGTAAGAAGTCAGATACCAAAAAATAAAGAAGAAAGTTATGTGCACTTTGCGTTCGGCAATAATGTGCCTGTTGTCTTAAACATCTTCACTTGCAAAAATTTTCACAGTGAGTGTTATCAAATGGTCGTATACTCTTATAAGTACTTTTGTTTGCTTTCTAAGTATTTTTCATGGACTTTGAATTTGCTAAAATATTGGAAAGTGTCATCGAAAATGCAAATCGAAGAGAAATACGAACAAGAACGAGAAAATACAGCCCATATAGCCCATAATGCGACGTAACAGCCCAAGACATAAAGTTACAATCATTGTAACATTTAATTTTAACATTTAATCCTACTATACCAGAATTTCTTTAGTAATACCAAATAATTCATTACAACAGAGCTCTTTTACTCAGGGAATAATCAGACTAGAAGTTGTTAAAAGACGATAAAACATTTTTAAATTACTGAGCTTAAAAAATGTAAAATAAAAGTATTTAGCAAATTAAATCAAATTTGAAGCTGTCATAATTTTAAAAGAAAAATATTCAATCTCGAAAAAAGCAATAACTACCTGCCTACAATTTATAGATAAAGAGTTATATACTCTAACAAGTTAAATTTTTAAACATCCGTTTCGACAACAAAATATTACAATGACTGAACAGATGAATTGACTCAGGTAGAATTCCACCGAAACCTTTAGGTATTATTGTCGACTTGAGTCATAAACCAATAAATGCTAAAGGTCCAAAGCCAATCGATGCCAAAGAAACCGCAACAGCGATTAATGCCAATTGGTACCGCAACAGAATTCGCTGTATATTGTGGCCCGTGAATATTCACGGATGCCAAATGGGAATACTTTTCGTCCAGAAGTCAATTGGTACTACAAAGAAATATATATATATATATATATATATATATATATATATATATATATATATATATATATATATATATATATATATATATATATATATATATATATATATATGTATATATATATACATCTAGCGGTTAATGTAAGCTCCGTTCTAAAACGGTATTATACTAACTCCAGGCGAATATACACCGTGTATATTATTATCTGGGTAGCGCTTTATGTGGACTCCGACCAACACGTCGGATTAAGTGGACTCCGTAGTAGGTTAAAACACTTTTGGGATCCGTATACATTTCTTTGCGTATACAACTAAACTCCTCCGATGTTGCCAATAATTTGATTAGTCGTAGATTTTTAAATTTTACAGCAGGTACGTTTTGGAACTTCAAATTTATTTAAATATCAATTAATTTAGTCATCGAGAAATTTCACAAATACTTGGTTTATGTAGTTAAATATTGTACGGTGGTAATTTATATTACTTGCTTTATTTATTTTTAAACTTAAGTAGTGTCTATTATAAACTTGGAAAAGGCAAGAGTTTATTTTTATTTATTAGTATTTTTTTTAAATGCATTGGCACTGAAATATTTATTATATAAATGTACGTTCCGATGTTTCGATTGCTACAGTTTATGACGTATAAAATATTTGTTTCATAAAGTAGTAAAATTTAAATCATAACAATTTATAAATCATTCTTAAATTTCCAATTTTTTACTGTCTAATTTCAATATTTCGATTTTGAAATGTAGGGAATTCAATATCCTATATACTATATTTTAGATACACATAAACACATGGATACACTTATGGCAGATACTAAAAGAAGAAATATTTCGATACCTTAGGGTAACTTGATTCTCGGCAACATATCTATTACAATTACATATAATATGTTCGGTCTTAATGTTTTAAATGCTTTGTCGCTTGTACAAGCTATTACAAGTATTTTCAACTTTAAATAATTGTGTTTTTGTATCTTTGGTTGTCAGGCATATCAAAATTTAATTTTTAATTTAGAAGAAAATGTATATATAATATTCTTTTTTCTGTCACTTGGTTTAAATATAGATCACTTATATTCTTCTTGCTTATTTATTTTTATTCGTAATACTTATTAACGTACGTAACATACCCGTTTTTGCAAAAAGCAAGAACGAATCGGCTACGAAAGATATCGGGTATTAGGGGTGGAATTTGTCAATATAAATGCCACTTACGACATATTAAATTAGAGGACATTTCTCCAAAACTGTATGACATCGCCTTAGATAAAAACATCACTTGTTTTATCCGCGTATATCTACAGAACAGAAGATTTTTCGTATCATTCAATGGTAAGATGAAGAACGCAGATGAATGGTCTCGCTTGGGGTAGCGTAATGGCACCTACACTGTATTAAAAACTTTTGTTGTTGAAGTGAAAAAAAATCTAAATGATACCTTAAATATAATAAAAATAAACTACGAATTAATTTTAAGCCAAACCCCGAAAAATCTTAGGAGCGCTCCCTTAATTTGTCTAAGACAGGCGCTTTCACAAAACTGAATATCTAATCTAATATAAATCTAATATAATCTATAATCTAATATAAATACCTTTTTTTTACGCATCTACCACGCAGAGGCATTAGCGTATTTAGATTAATGTTACAGTTAATACAAATAGTGTATATACATTAGTTTACAATTAATAATAATAATATGTATGTGTATTACAATGTATGTTTTAAATCTTATGAAGAAGTTGACAGTCTTTAAGATAAGAAATTATTCTTTGGGTATCTGTATTTTCTTCTAGGGCAGTTGGATATGCTATATTTGAGTCGTTCACTGTTATATTTAGGACACTGTATTAAAAAATGTTTTTACTTCACTTCACAAACTGGTTTATTTTTCCGCTGTAGTAAATAGTCATGAGTAAGTCGTGCATGGCCGATACGGAGACGGGTAAGTATCACATGCTCTCTTCTGTCTTTTATTTTTGGTTTCCAAAGATGTGGATGTTTGTTGACTTCGTATAGCCTTGATGAAGTGTTGTTCCAAGTTTGTTGCAATTTTTGAATTAATTTTTGTTTTAAGTATGGTTTTAAATCGTTTTGTACCAATATGTTACTTTTCTTCGGACATCGGGTTAGTTGGTGCGTTTTTAGCTAGTTTTTAAGTTCTTTTTTAATAAGAAGTAGAAGAGGGTTGTCACAGTACAATTGAGTCAGTGAGGATAATGAATCTGTGATTATTATAAATCTTTCTTGGTTTTTGTTCTAAATTAACGATAGTGCTTTTAGAATTGCGAATAATTCAGCCGAAAAGATGGTTGTAATTGACGACAATTTGAAACTAACTGAGATATCTTCCGAATAAATTGCTGCCCCAACTCTGTCTTCATTTTTTGACGCATCGTTGTATACGTTGTAGGTATTGCCATATCTGTTTAATAGTGTATGAAACTTTTGTTTAATGACGGTTGATGATATCTCTGATTTTCTTAGGTTTGTTAGACTGATGTCGATAGCCGGAATAGATATTGTCCATGGCGCAGGGTTGTGGATTGAGGAGGTATCATAAGCTTTTGGAAATTAAAAATTTAATTTGGATAAGTATGATCGTATACGAAAGTAAAAAGGATGATCAATTTGATGTGTTTGTTAAAATTTATTTGTAAATCGATCAGCAAAAACGTTATGTACAACTGGATTATTTCGGTTTGATGACACTGCTGCTGCGTATGTTAGGCTTAGTGGAAAATATGAATTTTACTATAACGAAATATAAACAAACCATGAAAATTTGATGATTTAAAGGGAAAAAATGTTAAATTAGGCTAGAGCAATAACTGAAACAAAAGAATCAAGTGGGAATAATGTCGAATAAATTTCAAAAATTATAATACCAAAAAATAAAACAAAAATAAAAGAGGCTCTTTGAGAAAGAAAAATAAACACACTTTATTAAAAGAGGTAAAAGTGAAATGGTAAGAAAAAAAAGTCCGCCGGAGGGTTTGAAACCGATGTGAAAGAGGACAAAAACCAAATCAAAGAATTGATTGAGATTAAGTACATCCCTAGATAATAATGAATAACATATCTCAGATAAATAAACGGAACAACAGAAACTGAGTATGAACTTGTAACTCCAGAAATATCATTAAATTAATTAACGCAAATCTAAATAAAATCTAAATACCTACATAATTATTTTATCGAAAAGTTAATAAAAACTTCTGTTCGTTAGCAGCACGAAAAAGCGTATATCAGAATGTATTATGAAAAATTTTGTTAATAATACAGTATGCAATATAATATAATGACAAGAATACTTTTATATCTTTCCTTATGGCATATTTTTAAAACAAAGCTTCTATACTGGCATTGTATTACTTTTTCTCTCTACAGTAAAATGCCGAGGTGACCATCACGGAACTAGCGCCACAAGATTGCGTCGTGAAGGGTAGCTTTATAGAATAGCGACTCTTGACATCGATTCACTACTCTTGATCAATTCGTTTTTAGTCATCATATATTTACTCTAAAAATAACTAACAAAATATAGACATTAAATAAGAAGTAAAAATTAAAAGAATAATATGTCACTAAAAGACTTGATTTGTAACGATTATCAAAATTTAATAAAAGTCATAACTGTCATCCGATTAATAACAACATAAAATTGGACAATACATAGTTTGGATTTAGAGGTGGATTGGGAACAAAAGAGGAATTGTGCGCAATGGTGGTACTATTATAAAAATGCAGAGATTATAATGAAAACGTATTCATATCTAATATAAATTTTCAAAAGTATTTGACATAGTTTAACCTAGTAAGCTCATACATGCATTAAAATACATACACCTAGATACCAAGATACTAATTTAATAAAAATCTACTAAAATCAAACAGCGGTCATGCGGGTGAAAGATAGTGAGACAAATCAAGCAGAAATTCAAAAAGGAGTCAGCCAGAGATGTGTGTTGTCACCACAATTATTTAATATGTACTCCCAACTAATATTTTAGGAGATACTATGGGAAAGAAGTAAGGAATGGAGTGAGTATCATTAATAACATAAAATTTGCAGACTAAACCCCAATTATGACAGAACATATAGACGATTTACAAATTCTTATAGAAATCATTAACAGATAAAGCAAAAAGATAGGACTAAACTAAACAGATAAAAGTCAATGTTTACAAATAAGAAATTGAGTATGGTTATTAGATTGAGATTGTCGAATGTTATGTATGGTCGTAACTGCTATATGGGGTAGCTTGGACCCTGAAAGCCAAATCTGTAAAAAAATTTAAGGCATTCAAAATGTGGCTATATAGGCGTATTCTTAAAATTCCTTGGACTGTAAAAGTCTCAAACGAAGAAGCGTGTAGACGAATTGTCTATCTGGACATCGTATCTGGGCCACACAGTTCGAAACGATAAATACTCCCAAGGAAAAGTGGAGGGAAGAAAATTCTTGGGAAGAAAGACAAAATCTGGCAGAGAAATATCTAGAGATTGGACTAACTTCACTGTTGAAGAAATATTATATCTAAAAAATCTAAAAGAATATCTAAAGTCAAATTTAACACGCTTCCGTGCCTTGTAGTGAAATTTTGTTTCTTATTACGATACCGGATCCTGTAAAATTTTAAATACAATAAATTAAATCTCTCTATATAAATTATAAAGCCTATTCTTAGATTAAAATAACAAACTTATTAGTATTATGATATGTAGTATTGTGATAATGTGTAGGTGTCAGTATACTTTTAAAAGAGATTTATAATATGTTGATATATAAATTTCACGGTTATGTTTCATACGGTTTCATCTTTCATATAAACATTAAAAACCTTAAAAAGTTTCATTTTACATACAATTAGCACGTTGGCTCTGAAAATGACCTATAAATATGCATTGTTAAAAATTGTATAGATTTAATGATTTATTTATCTCAATTCGTTCCTAATTAAGTACATGTTGTCCACAAGGTACCTCTCTCATTTTTTAATCACTACTTTTTTTTTACCTTTTGCCTTAGTTTTCCTCATTTTCTTTATTGATATCGATTTCACTCATATCGAATATTGGGTAGTTTATTGTTTCATGAAACTTTCTCCTTATATGTCCGTATCATACAAGTTGTATGATACGGACTATTACATTATTATTATACTAAATATACGGACTATTATACGGATTACAGCGTATATAATGTCGTATGTTAATTCCATTTTATTTAACAACAAAATACTAAAAACTTTGTTTTCAAAACTTACATCAAATTAATTGTATCTTATCACTACAGCTGTTTCGGCATCAATCATCTATTGTATTTCATATCAAGATTTTAAAGCAGCTGTGCTCCATTAGTCCATTTTTGTTGCTTTTTGTCACTGTTTCTCTTTTTTCTTTATTGTCATCATTACGTAGCGCTACAACACGGGTGGGTCTTCGCTAACTACAACTTTTTTCCAAGTTGATCGATTTTCCACGAATCTTCAATGAAATGCTAATTTTCTAAGATATGATTGGATGTTTTCTCTCCATTGTATACTTAGACACACAAGTGGCATTCTTCTGTGCTAAGTTTCGTCCATACCAGTTTTACAAGTTTGACATCTTGGCGTCTATGCATGTGTCCGATCTACCTTAAGCGATTTATTTTCCTGAACAATATCGTTATAAGAGCTTTCTTTATTCAGTATATGTTCTTATTCTATACTGATTTGTAGTGATATAATAATGAGGTTAAATAATTTTAGAAGAATTATGCTCTGTATTTCTTTAGTGACATTATTATTAACCGTGATGATCTAAGATATTTAAAGTATTCCATACTTTCGAAATTGTAGTTGTTGACTCTATTATTTTATCTAGATGTATTGAATTGCTCTCTTCTCTTGATTCGCTTGTATTTGGTTTTCATTTTGTTGATTTTAAGTGAAACATTTTTTGTACTCTCTTCACTTTGTTAAAGATGTTGTTTGCGGACGGGAGAGAGTTTCTTATGAGATCAATATCATTAGCATATGCTAGGAGTGCTTTGTACCTTGGTCCATTATTGGATTGCATCTTAAATATGCGTTATTTCTATTGTAGTAAGCTGTTCATTAATTTTTTGAATATTTTAATCGAGAATCTGTATTTATTCGACTATTTAATAACACAGTTTCTTGGCGCCTATTTTAATCTCTGTTTTTTTGGTTCGGTTATCATTATTACAAAGATTTTGCAGGATATCGACATAGGGAACTCGGTGGTATGTCCTTAACGTTTCCATAACCAACGTTCGAAAATTTGTCTTACTGTAAAGTCATGACGATTTTACTAGGAAATATAGGGCTATTTAATAATAATAAAGTTCAAGCAACAATTCCTATATGCATTAACTTGGTACTGATATCTCTGCCCCCCGATCCCAGGTAGCAGTCAGGAAAACATTAAAACTGCTACACTCATGCTTCCTATTATCCAACGATTAGCCAGTCCAGGACTATACGCCTTATTATAGTACTGATATTGCTTCTGCGCCTCATAAGTGAAGTGAAGAATATCTATTTGCTATCCGGTTTAATCCATAGATTAAATATTAGAATGCTCTAGAATAATGCTACAAGCAGCAAATAAACGGTCTAATAGTCAGTAATCAGAAATCCAAATAAATGTTTTTTAACATACAAAAGAAAGGATGTAGAGTAGGACATAACGTAACAATAAACCCATATAATTTTAAAAGATTGCAGCATTTTGGGTATCGTAGATAACGTTGTCACATAAGAAATAAAATGGAATATTAAGGTAACTAACTGATGTATATATAATCCTCATAACACTTTTAAATCCAGAAGTCTAATACGAATCCCTAAATGTATGTAAAACTCAGGTATTAATTAGATCAGTATTACTAGAAAAGCCATCAGAAGTATTGCCAAGAAATGTAGAGCATATAGTGAAATCTAAATATCGTAGAATAAGATATTCAGACAGTATCGAGCGAGAATATTATTGATGAGGAAAGGGAGATCCATCGCTGAGAAAGTGAGAAACTAATTGCCAAAAGCAAAGGGTACTTTGTAATAAAGTATCCGTACTCTAAAGCATAAGCATGTCTTTTCCTACTCTTTAAGTAAGTGATGGATTCGACCGTTACTTGATGGAAATTTATTTTATCTGACAATGAAACAGGTATGCGTTTACATGTTATAGCCTGTAACTGAATAAGTTGAAGAGGGGACAACTGTTTGTCTCAAGTTGGTTATTCAGAATTATGGCTGTATTTTTTAATTTGCTGATTTCCCTAAATTCTAATTTCCATAGAATCTAAAAATACCTTAAGGCTTTTATTTTAAATATACTTTTTTAGTAATGAAAATACGTAAACAGAACCTTTAACATACATGTAACCTTTGATCTCTGGGATAAACCCATCTCCTGAACAATAGCGCCGATATATTTATTTGAAATTTTGTACACTTATTCTAGCCGTTTATGTTCTTATTATCCATATATGAGTTGTCACCGATATGATAAACTCACTTACTTTTCACAAAGAGACTCTATATTAAGTACGGTGATTACTATACATATCTGATTCGAAATATCGTCGAAAAGTAACAGTATGTAAAATTTAAATTTTTAATGAAAAGTTAAAGATTAGCCATTTCTTATAGGGTTCAAAAAAGAAGCCTTTACGAAAATTTAAGTACTAATAAGACCATGGCAATCGGACGTACCCTGGGTAATGAATAATTAATTAATCGGCTAATCACCCGTTCAATATGATTTTTGTCAAATCGGTCCTTTTTAGGACCAACTATTCTAATTATGTCTATAAATATTAAGGGCATATCTAGAGATAAAGACACTTTACTTTACTTAACTTTATCAGACATGTGCGCTTAGCTCAAATGTGACGTATTTCTAGTGCAAACCTAGGGTATTTGGTATTAAGCTGATCCCTGAAAATCACATATTAAATGTAAAAGTGCTATCTCTGCGGGCAAAGAAGTAAAGAAAAACTTAAATGAGAGAGGACAAAACCAGTCAGCTGAGGGAACCTTTCAACTATGTTGAGCTTGGATCCACTATCTACGTATATAATGAACAATATTACGGTTCCTGACTGAGGATCTGAGCACAAAGCTTATTATAAAATTTGTACCAAAAACACAACAATTACTGATATCCAAAGTCCGCAGACAAGCAAAGCAAAGACAAAGTTGTTACCTTGCTTAAACCTGGCAAAAACTCCAACGACCACAAAAGCTATCGATCAATATATTTATTTTGTCGGCTATATAAAATACTTCTGCACATAATCCTTAATATAATTTTACCGATAGTAGACCATTTACACAACCCATACCAGTAAATACTAGGACTTTTATTACGTAGACGATACATCTCCTGTTGCACAACCAAAAACTTTTGTTGCTGAAGTGGAATAAATGAACTTTGATAAAATAAAGGCAGATATCGAGCACAGTTTTATTAATTAAATCTTGCCCAAGTACTTTCGCTCCCTAGAGCATCTTCAGGGGTATCTGAAATAAGCCAAGAAACGTTTTTTGAAAGGAAGAAATTGATTAACCTCAATAAAGACTCGAAGTTATTGAATAATAAATGTTTTTTGTGATTAACGTTTTAGACTTACTTCGTCAATTGGGCTATCCAACAATAATTGCAGAATGTCATAAACATAAAATTAAATATAAAGTTGAACATAACACTACACTAGACAAGAACAAACAGTTTAAAATTATTTAAAAAAGTCGAATCTGCCTTTATTTTATTAAAGTACAATAAAAATAGACTATGAATCAATTTTAAGCCAAACCCCGATAAGAATCAGGTGTGCTCCTTCAATGTCCCTAACAGAGACGCTTTCACAAATCTGAACATCCAATAGTGTCATGAAATTCTTAAACTCTGAACTTGCTATAAATACCTTGAAGATAATTTGTATCACACCTTGTCATTCACAGAACTTTGTTTAAAACTAAATGGCAAACTGCAACCAGAAAAATAATATTCTTCGCAAACTTTTCAGCTAAAAATGGGAAACGTAGACGTAGACGCTTGCACTCTGCGCTTTTGCTGCCGAATATACCTTGCCAGTATGGATGACACCAACACATACTTAATACGTAGATTTTGCTATAAATTAGTCATCCAAATTCAGCGGATATTAAGACTTACATCCATACATAAGCTCTAGAATATCGTAGCTATCAATCCACCTAATATCCAAAGATAAGTAGCTAGAGAACGAAAGAAACCAAGTCTAGATTCGCAGCAAGAGATACAAGGTGGTACAAGATTCATCCCACCTTCTTAGATGACTTTGCCCTTCAAATCGCTCTTTTCTGAAGTGACAAGGTTTAATTATTTGAACTGAACATATAAAGTACAGTCAGTAAGCTATTGCTTTTAAAAATCATTGCAAATTTGACACTAACTCCACTTATATTGATTACATATTGCCCCTAAATAGAAGATTAAACATTCAGAAGTATGTAATATTGGTGAAGTGGTATATTTTTGTTAGATAAATTAAGCATTCTTCCCTTTTTTGCGCATTACTACCAATTTTTACACAAAAATATCTATGTTAGCACTTAAATATTTATTCTAAGGTAAACTATCTAATTATATATAGTACACAGACAAAAACAGAAATAAAATAATAAAGCAGCTGTATACAAGATATCGTAAAACAATGGATGAAATAAAAAAAGTTCTTATTAATCGGATTCTTAAACGAAACGTATAAAGACATACTAACGTTAACAAAATACATTAGGAAATTTACGCATATGAAAAAATACATCCAATTTGGTAATGAAATCCTTTTGTATCCATAAAGCTATTTTTAGAAAAGCACGTACCTACCAAAAACAGGTATTTGATAGTATACATATCTATTACATACTGTAATGCGTATGAATGATAACAAAAATAAGGAGTCCGTATGAACCGTTTAGAAGATACGCTGGAAATATACGGCTTAATCGCCTAGTTGCCAAACCATCGGAGCTTACTTAGACCGATATACTTATGGTTCCAATATACAGTGAAAAAGATCTGAACGACCCCTATAATATATACACGTGAATTAAGCGATATACATTCATGATACAGGGCTACTTATGAGCTCCACAAAATTTTTAAAAATTATGAAACTACACATGTGAACGAATCGACAGAGTCAATATTATGGAATAGTCAAGTGAGCTCCGTATATCGGTGTCCACTTGACCACGGAGCTCTTTTGAACCTGAATTTTAACATGGGCGGAGTTCACTTTATGCCGTAGATATATATATTGTTGTACTTTTGAATTTCCATAAGCAATAAAAAACCGATATACAAATTTTATTACTTAAATAAAAATTAAAATTATTGATATTTCATAAAGACACGGGCATATAAATTTTCAAACATCCTGTATAAGACAAAATATGTATTTTAAGTTGTTCGAAGAATTGTTCATTAGGCCTCAGAGACAAGACTTTCAAATATTATCGATAAGAAATTTAAATAAGTCGGTTATTGTGGAATGGATTTACCCGGAATAAAAGTGTATATAGAAAGTGTTGAAACAATAGACCGGGATTTGCGGTGGTTCTTCTCCCCGAAAGATTATATCGGTAAAAGTTTATTAACAAAAGACATTGAATTGAGAAACAGGTATCGTTTGTAGCTATTAGTAAGAAATATTTGTAAAGCAGATAGATTTAGTTAGAATAATTAAAGAAGGTTGTTTTCTGGAATTACCCGAATGACGTTTTATAGAGAGAGTTGGTTGGTAACGATATACGTCACAGAGGTGGATGATTTTTATTGGTCAATTTTTGAATGCAAGGAGGTTGGTTTTGGCTATGAGATAGGAGAGAGAAAAAAAGGTTAGTTAGTCAGTTTTAGTCGTCCAAGAAGGAAGGAGCTTTGTGATTTGTGTTTGTTTGAAGTTCCGAAGACGTAATTTACCGGGTGTGTTTATTTGCTGTGTAAAAGCTGACCAGTGTGAGGAACGGGGTACAGAGAGATAGAAAACCAAAGGGTATAAGAATATTAATAGCAGACGAAGCCGGAAACATTTGGAGTTGTAAACAGGCGCGGAGATTGGCTCAAAAGGAGGCTGCATAGACTAACACGATTTGTTGGGTTGCAGATACAGTGACAGATAGGAGAAAGGTGTACGTCATCTGGACCACAATAGGAGCAGGAGCAGAGAAAGGATTTTTTTGTTGTGGCGTGGCCATAGAATTGCAACGGCAGAGAAGGAAAGGTCAGTCAATTTTCATTAGAGCCGGAGTGTGATTTTCATTTATTAATTAAATAAATTGAATAAATAATAGAGACAGTTAATTTTGCGATCACTTAAAAAAAAAAAGAATTATAAAAAGAGCTTAGTTATAACACATATTAAAAATCAATGTAAAATAACATTTGGGTCCATGATAGAAAACAACTTCTCATATATTTAAAGTTAGTATATTGCAAATATTACAGGATTGATTGTTATATAGAATTTCATTAAAATAAAGGACATCTCACATATAGTTCAGTTGAAATTCTATGTATTTTATTCAGGTCATATTACCTATCCCGATTAGGAAGCCAATTGGAGAATATTTTGAATCCACGATCAAAGGTAAATAGTACAATTTAAATAGCCTGAGATTGTAATTAATTAATGCTGATTTATTGTGATTTATTGTGACCAATTGGAGATTAGATCATTTAATAAATATAGACAGGATTTTTCCTAAGTAAGCAATATAATACTATTTAAATAGCATAACAAAATGGCCCCCAACGTGTAAAGCTTTGAAAAATATTTCTAGTTGGCAAATTTGAAAGGATAGGAGTAGACGAGCAGATATTTGAAAGTTTATATGCCGGGGATAAAGTGAAATATTATGTAAAAATTGAGGACATAAAGATTTATATATTTTTTTTAAGATACAATTTACCATAATTGATTTATTCGTGATATTGACAATTTATAGGTTACCATAATTGATTTATTTGTGTGATATTTACATTTGATAATTTTACCATACTTGAATTATTTGATTGATTTTGACATTTGATATTTTACCATTTGATTTATTTGTGGGATATTGAAATTTGATACTCGTACTCAAGAGTTATTACATTTGAACAGGAAAAGTCCCGTTTGTTGCAACAGACCAGTAGAATTTTATATTTGGCGGGGATATTATTGCACAAATTTCAAAGTTTCATATTTGGCGGGGATAAATAATCTAACGAACATGTCGACCACAAGGAGTCAAAGCAAAACGCAAGAAAGGAAAGAGGATAAGATAGAAGAGGAAACAATTATTGATGAAGGATCGGATAATGAAGGAAATGCTACAATAATGGAGGAAAGAAAAGAAACAGGGATGTTAGAAAAATTATTAGCTATGATGCAAATACAGACACAACAAATACAAGAATCGTCACAAAAAATGGATAAAAATCAACTGGAAACAAAACACATAATGGATGAAACAAAACAAACAATGGAAGAAAACCAACGGGAAACAAAACAAACAATGAGTAATATAGAGCAGCGTCTGGAAAACTATGAACAGGAAATTAAAGGATGTGTTGAGGGGATAAAGAAAGAACTGATACAACAAATAAAAGAGATTAATGAAATTAAAAATAATATGAAAGAACAAGAAATGAGAATTAAAGATAATTTGGAGGAATTAGAAATAAAATTTGAAAATGCGCTACAAGAAGACCGGAAAGAAACGAAAAGGAGATTTAAACAAATTGCAGAGATGGAGATAAGAGGAGTAGAAAGAAAGGAAGTCATCGTACATAGCACAGAAGACGTAAAAGTACGATTTGGCGGGGATATAAGGAAAATACACCCAGTGCCTTTTATAAATAACCTAAAGGAAAAAGTCAAATACATAGGACCGTTTGCAACAGCAAAGGAAACCATCAGAAACCATCTCAAAGAAGAGGCAAATCTTTGGTTTGTCAGCAAGGAAGAAGAATTGGACAATTGGCAAGATTTTGAGAGAAGATTCTTAAATTATTTCTGGGGAAAAATCCAGCAACTACAAGTAAATAAAGAGTTACAAAATGGAAAATACCATGAGAGGATGGGCGTATCAGAAAAGATGTACGCATTACAACTCTATAATAATGCAAAACATTTGCAATATAATTATTCATCAGAACAATTGGTAGAGTTGATATCGCGACATTTTGAAGATACCTTGGAAGACCACATAAATCTCCAAAATTACAAGGACATTGACAGCTTATGTCAATTTTTGCAAATGAGAGAATCACGTAGGCATGAAAGAAGAGAAAGAAGACCGCAAGAAAATTATAGACAAAGAGAAAACCAAGAATATAGAGATAGAGGTCAAAATTTTAGAAGAGATTATACAAGACGAGAATTCAGACCTAGACGGGGATATGAAAATAGACCGAACGGAAGAGAGAATTATGAACCCAGAACCCAGAGATGGAATGAAAACAGGGATCGGGAAAATCAGAGTAGAAATAACCGCCCATACCAAGGAAACAGATACAATAACCCACGGAATGAACAGGAATCTCGCGGTAACCGATACGGGAATGATAGACCAAAAGAGAACAGAAGAGAAATAAATAATATGCAAAGAGAAGAAAATGAATATGAGAGAGAAGATGACGGGAGAGAAAACACAGAAGAACAACAGGCGTGTTTTCAAGAAGGCGCTCACTAAAAACGAAGAAACAAACAGGAATTTTTTGTCACCCCAAGGAATTTATTAAACTGGCAGGAAACAATGAAAAGAGAAATGGAGTTAATTTAAAATTTGTGGATGGATTTATAAATGAGAAACCAATTAAAATTATGATAGACACAGGCTCTGAAATAACACTGGTCAACAGAAAATTAATCGAAGAAGTAAATTTAACAAGTCTAATTTATAAAATACCTAGGGTGAATTTAGTGAGCGCAAATAAACGGACATTGGCAACAATAAATGAAGGTATACGAGTAATGGTACGATTAAAAAAAAATATGTATGCACTTCAATGTGTAATAATGCCGAATATGTCACATGACATGATTGTAGGCGTTGACGAATTAACGGAAAAACATGTAGTGATCGACTTCAAAACCAATACGATGAAAATAACAAAGAAAAAAGAAGAAGAACAGGATAAGGAACAAGAGAAACAAATTACGGACGAATCAGAGAAATAACAAACGGTGGAAATGAACCTGGCGACGAAGAAAGGAAAAGGAAGAAAGAGGGGAAAAGGTCTGAAAAAGATCAAAGAAAAAAAAACCTGGGATTCCTCAAAAGATGAGACGAGCTCAGGAGAAGAAGATGGAAAAATTTTGACAAGAAATGAAAGCAAAACTTGGGATTCCTCAAAAGAAGAGACGAGCCCAACAAAAAAAAAACAAAGGAAAATTAAGAGGACACAATGGAGACAGTGGTGTTTGAAGAAGACACGGAGTACACGGTGAATATGTGCGAAAAATTTGATGGGAGAGACAAAAAATTGATATGTGGAGAAGGCAAAGAAAATGATTTGCGTATAATTTTAAGAGACTATGAAAGGCTGATAAATGAGGAAAACCGAGTGGCTACAAAATACGAGCACTCATTTGAGGTGAAAAACTTGGGAAATTTTCGATCGAAGACTTATCCAATTCCTTATAAGTATCGGCAAGAAGTAAAGCAAGAAATCAAAAAAATGTTGGAAGATCAAATCATTGAGAGATGTGACTCACCCTATATTAACCCAATTGTAATAGTGAAGAAGAGCAGTGGAGAGTTAAGACTCTGTTTAGATACCCGAAATATTAACCAACACACAGTATCACAATATGAATCACCGTTAAATATCGAGGCCATTTTTGGAAGAATCACGGGATCACATATTTTCTCAAAAATTGATCTAAAGCATAGTTTTTGGTTAATACCTTTGGCTGAAAAATGTAGAAACTACACTGCCTTTTCAATTGATGGTATAGTATACCGATTTAAGGTAGTTCCGTTTGGATTACAAAGCGCCTGTGCAGCACTTGTACGAGCCTTGCATACCATTTTGAATCACCATGAAGAGTTCATCGTCCATTACATCGACGATTTATTAATTTTTTCACAAGATATGCAGAGTCATGTGGAACATATCAAAATAATTTTGAAAGAATTGGACACAGCGGGATTAAAACTAAACATTGAAAAATGTCAATTTTTTCAAAAGGAAGTGATTTATTTGGGTTTCAAACTTGACACCGAAACTGTAAGTCTAGCCGAGGACAGAGTAAAGCTCATCGACGAATACCCAAGACCAACAAATCTAAAAACATTGCGAGGGTTTCTCGGTACGATAAATTATTTCAAGAAATTAATTCCCGATTTAAGCCAAAAAGAAATTCCTTTAATAAAATTGTTAAAGAAAGGGACAAAATGGAATTGGAAAGAAGAACAGGAGGAAGCTTTCAAAATATTGAAACAAGAATTTGCTAAAGGAACAAAAATATATCACCCTATTTACAATTTGCCGTTTATACTCCGTATGGATGCGTCGATACAGAAATTTGCAGGAGTGTTGTCGCAAATACAAAACGGCCAAGAGGTTCCGATATGTTTTATATCTCGAGTGACTAAAACACATGAGAGAAAATACAGTGTCACCGAGTTGGAATTCGCCAGTGTACTATTTTGCGTAAACAAATTAAGGTTTTACTTATTGGGAGCTAAATTCACCATCGAAACGGATCATGCAGCATTGGTACACATCATGAAGAATCGATTGGTAAATAACAGAATACACAGAGGCATTCTGCTCTTACAAGAGTATGATTTCCAATTTCGATACATCAAAGGGAAAGACAACATAATAGCTGACGCTTTAACACGGGACGAAGATACAGGAAAAAAGGAGACAATTACATTACATGTGGGATTGAATATATTGACACAAGACGAAGGGATATTTTCGTTAAATGAGATAAGGACCGACCAGGAAGGCCTAGAAGAAAGAGAAAAGAGAAGAGCAGAGCTAGAAAACGAGATATTTTTTAAGAGAATAGACGGAAAGGAATTATATTTAGTGACACCGACATTGGCAGAAAGAATCATCAAGAAACTACACGAGGAAAATGGACATATTGGCAGTAGAAAGGTATGGCTTGTATTTAGGGAAAACTACATCAGTCGACAAGATTACCGCATTGCAAAAGAGATCACACAGAAATGCGAAGTATGCCAGAAATACAAGAGCAGGAATTTTAAAAACGAAAATATTGCAAAGAGCATTGTATCCCGGAACAACCTGGACATTATAGCCATCGACATGTTAAGCGATCTAATTGTGACCACGCAAAGGAACAAGCATATTCTGGTCATGGTGGATGTGTTCTCAAAATACGTAAAATTATATAGTTGCCGCACCACAAAAGGGGAAGAAATATTGAGAAAAATAGACAATTTCATCGCTACGGTAGGAACCCCAAGAAAAATTTTACTAGACAATGCAACGTACTTCCGAAATGATCGTTTCAAGGGACAGCTTAGAGAACGGGGAATCGAGACGAACTTTGCAAGCATCAGGCATCCCCAAAGTAATCCTTCTGAGCGATTTATACAAGAGGTAACGAAATTTCTTCGCATTGGGAGAAAATTGGGAGAAATAGAGATGTACCTAAATTCCATGCCAAGTACAGTAACGAAAGAAACACCAGAATACATCATGAAAGGCGTCATGCCGATAAGACCGTGGGAAGATCCAGAACAAAGAGAGTATCGACAGGTTATAGAAACCGTTCAGAGGAGATTAAGAAGAAGCAATGAGAAATACATCCAGAGACAGGGTCATAATAGGAAACGAAGACCAGTAACTTTCCAAAAGGGTGACAAAGTAATGGTAAGAGCATTAAGAGTGTCAAATCTTCAGACCGGTATTTGCGCAAAATTGATGCCTGTTTTCGAAGGGCCATACATAGTAAACAACGAAGATGGAGTAAACAGCTATGAGTTGAAACATATGGATTCTGAAAAGATCAGAGGTATTTATAATAACCATGATGTATATAAATATCACGAATGAAGATGTAAATTTGTATAAAGTAGATAGTAGGATAGGATAATACGTAGCATAAGTACAGCTAGCATACAGGAAGTGCGTTTAGTTTGCCTCGAGAAAATTTAGTTGCATAAATTGATAAATTTTATCGATTACAAAGGCGGGGATTTGTTGTACTTTTGAATGTCCATAAGCAATAAAAAACCGATATACAAATTTTATTACTTAAATAAAAATTAAAATTATTGATATTTCATAAAGACACGGGCATATAAATTTTCAAACATCCTGTATAAGACAAAATATGTATTTTAAGTTGTTCGAATAATTGTTCATTAGGCCTCAGAGACAAGACTTTCAAATATTATCGATAAGAAATTTAAATAAGTCGGTTATTGTGGAATGGATTTACCCGGAATAAAAGTGTATATAGAAAGTGTTGAAACAATAGACCGGGATTTGCGGTGGTTTTTCTCCCCGAAAGATTATATCGGTAAAAGTTTATTAACAAAAGACATTGAATTGAGAAACAGGTATCGTTTGTAGCTATTAGTAAGAAATATTTGTAAAGCAGATAGATTTAGTTAGAATAATTAAAGAAGGTTGTTTTCTGGAATTACCCGAATGACGTTTTATAGAGAGAGTTGGTTGGTAACGATATACGTCACAGAGGTGGATGATTTTTATTGGTCAATTTTTGAATGCAAGGAGGTTGGTTTTGGCTATGAGATAGGAGAGAGAAAAAAAGGTTAGTTAGTCAGTTTTAGTCGTCCAAGAAGGAAGGAGCTTTGTGATTTGTGTTTGTTTGAAGTTCCGAAGACGTAATTTACCGGGTGTGTTTATTTGCTGTGTAAAAGCTGACCAGTGTGAGGAACGGGGTACAGAGAGATAGAAAACCAAAGGGTATAAGAATATTAATAGCAGACGAAGCCGGAAACATTTGGAGTTGTAGACAGGCGCGGAGATTGGCTCAAAAGGAGGCTGCATAGACTAACACGATTTGTTGGGTTGCAGATACAGTGACAGATAGGAGAAAGGTGTACGTCATCTGGACCACAATAGGAGCAGGAGCAGAGAAAGGATTTTTTTGTTGTGGCGTGGCCATAGAATTGCAACGGCAGAGAAGGAAAGGTCAGTCAATTTTCATTAGAGCCGGAGTGTGATTTTCATTTATTAATTAAATAAATTGAATAAATAATAGAGACAGTTAATTTTGCGATCACTTAAAAAAAAAAGAATTATAAAAAGAGCTTAGTTATAACACATATTAAAAATCAATGTAAAATAACATTTGGGTCCATGATAGAAAACTTTAATTATTTCATTATTTGTTTACTTAACTATTTTTTTTTATATTTCATCTTGCGTTATTAACTCTGGTTATTATCCCTTCAGGATAACAGACCGTTTCAATTGTATAACTTGGCTTGTTCCCATTTATATATTACTTTGTTTATATTTGAATTTAGAGGTGTTTAACAATATTGTTGGTCATATTGTAGGTTAGTATAATATATTTACTTGGCTATACGTTCTTCCAATGTTAGCATTATTTTGCTTAGGGTTGTTTTTTAACCTAGATGTAGGTTGTACACTCTATATCAGAGTTATTCTGTGTAGCTTTCAACTTTTTATTATAGTTGTTTTCAACATTTCTTTTAAAATATTATATTGTGAAATTTTCATATACTTTTTGGTAACTTAGAGATTGTCAAAATCTAAGAAGTTATATTTAATAAACTTGAATTTGTTTTGCATATAATTTTTTATTAATATTTCCTTACCTTTTACATTTACAGCATTTTTGTTTATTACATCAACTTTAATTAATATTAGCAGTATACGATACCTGGAAGAGTGGCCGTTACTCTTTTTAGAGGAGTATCCCTCTTCTGGCGCCCTCAATTTGTTTTCTTTGTTAATTTTCATTATATCTATTCATTTTTCATATCTTCTTTTCTATCCATCATACATATTTTCCTGATTTACTGTCTTTAAAAGGCATGCAAATTGGCCGTATCCATCCTTGAGTTTCTAGTGGTCATTCTCTTGCCTACATTGCTAGCCTAGCCACATTCCGTTCAATATTTTTTTTTCATACTTCTTTACTTAACTGTTATCTATTTTACTTCTATCAATTTTATCCCATATATATATATATATATATATATATATATATATATATATATATATATATATATATAGACCACTCTTCTTATACATCTCTCCTCCTACACACCCCAGTTTTTTGCTACATACTCCGGACTTGTAAAATATGTGAAATAGTCTAAAAGCACAACTAGTGAAAACCATAACAACCCAAGATCAAAACCAAAAGTTAAAGGAGATATATATTTTTTTTTAAGCCAGAAGTGGAAAAGAAGCCACACGTTGGGTCTAGCCAATTGAAACCTCTATACTCCGGGAGTATTGGATTTTAGGAAGCGTATAGCTTACAAATTTCAGAAGCACTGGAAGAGAGGTGGTGCAAAATACTAAAGATATGGCTAAGCTCAGAGGAACAAATTTAAATAGCCAAAGAGACACTAAATCTCAAGTGAGGATTCGGGCTAGCTTCAATGCACTGAATCGTAGCTTTAAAGATGAACTGATGGGACAAGAAACGAAATGAGACCTGTAATATCAAATGTGATACAACTAAGGAAGGTCACTGGGAATAAATCTATATAAAGAGGATGACAAGTAGAAAAGAAGAAGGGCGCCAACTCAACAATAGTTGAGATTTTGAAGTAACGAATGACTGGAAATAATGATACTGGAGATAATCACCTGAAATACAAAATACTAAAGACTAATCTTATCTTGCTATATTATATACTGGTTAGTAGAAACTGAAATGAAACGCAAAATACCAATGATAAATATATTGATAGCAATATGTATATAGATATAGAAATATTAACAATAGACATATAATGTAAAAACTAACAAAATTCTAATTTATCAAAAGTGAGTTTGGTCAGTACTCCTTATATCCTCTTTAAAAAAACCACTTTAAATGTATTTCCCTCCCCTAATATATCAAAATTATATAAGTTTTATTTACCCAGACCTGATTTAAGAAAAAAAACCAAAAACCCACTATTTATATTGATGAAACCCTATATACTATCTATATAAAGAAAATATGTATCTACTTAATCATACTTAATCATATGCATATGAGAAGTGTACAGTCGAAAATAGAAAGTAACAAACAATATATAACAGTTAAACAACTTATCTTTCACAGCACTAAAGTCCATAGGAAATTCCTCTTGGCACGTCTACACTACTGTGTTGCTGTGATGACAAATCCAAGAGGGTGGTCAAATCAGGCACAGGTCTATTGGTATATATATATATATATATATATATATATATATATATATATATATATATATATATATATATATATATATATATATATATATATATATATATATATATATATATATATATATTGTTATGATTTTTCGGAAAATAAACTGGAAATCAGAGCAGAACCAGACAACACAGGAGAAGAAAAGCAAACAGATAGGAAAACAAATTCTGGAAGGATCAATGCACAGGAAAAACGCAAAGAAATCGATATGACTGTAGAGGATAAACCGAAAGTACAAGAACAAGATCTAACAGAAAAGAAAAAGAGAAGGAAGAAAAAGAAGAAGAGTTCGAAAAGAAAGCAGGAAAATAAGATGGAGACCAGAGAAAAACAGGAAATAGAAGGTACAGAAGAATTGTTGGCAACCGACGATAAAACAGAATGGAAGCAGGAAGAAAAAGAAGGTATCATCAGAGAAATGAAAGGAATAGAAACATGGTGCTCGGAATACCAAAGGGAATTAGAGGATAAAAAGAAAACAGAAGAAAAAATGGCACTGATGGACGAGAATCCAGAATTTTGTGAAGAAGTATTATGGACAGTGAACACATTTTAGATTTTAGGAAACCATGGAGATTTTGTTAATAAAGTAAATCAAGTGGTTAAAAATTATGAACTTTCTTTTAAGGGAAAATACTTGGAAAAATTTAAAACGAAAATATATCCAATCCCGTATAAAGACAGGCAATATACGGGGTATTTTAACATTCACGACATTTGTCAATATCATAAGTAGATTTTAATAACATAGTGAAATAATTTGATCCTAGAAAACTTTTGTCATTTTTAAAATTTAACAAAGAGTTTTCGGCAGATCAAATGGCGGGGATTTGTTATGATATGTAAAATCGAGAAAAATATTGGTTTGTTTAAAAATATTTCAAAGTTCAAAAACATTAAAATAATTCAGATAAGTAGGATAATATCCAACAAACATTTCGGAGAAGGAAAGTTATTAAATCCTTGGATTTCCTGTACTAAACAAAATGTAAGCTTTGCATAAATTATTTCTTTGTTATACTTGAATGACCCGCATAATTTTAAGTGAAATCCAAAAGACAATTGAAATACATTAATGCAGTGATTAAAGACAATAGAAGGGATTATAGAAAGAGGTTTTTGTTAGTTTTTAAGAATTATAGAAAAATATTATTTGTAAATAAGTTTTAGGAAATTTATAATTATAGGTAAAAATTTGTTTGTTATCGAAATGAAAAAAAGGGGGAATTGTGACGAGTTTTGATTGGCGGAGATTGAAAAAGGTGGGATAAGTATGTAGGAAAAAGTTTAGCGAGATTGAGGAGAGAGAAGAGAGGATCAGTTGGTTTCCAAGTCTGTAAGAGGAACAGGGATTGTTCTCTGGCGGTTCCTGAAATGTAGCAAGCAGTAGTATTGAATGTTAGTGAGTTTTTGTGGATTTAGTGTATCTGACAGAAGCTGAAGCAGCAAAATATTGTAAGTAATATTTCTCTACTTATATTCCAAGAGTCATTTTTCACTCGGGCCAACGAGAGATTCAGTTTATCGAGAGGAGAAAGGCTATCATAATTTGAATGATTTGTGCTTTTGAAGGAGATCATTAAGGACGATATACTTGCAACAATCTGTGTAAGATTGCTGATTACATAGGGAGCGGTTGAGAGGAGATAATACAGTCTCCAAGGAACAAGGATTTGGACCACTCATCATCAGAGAGAGATATTTTTGTTTCTGCAGTTTTTTTTTATTGATAACACAACTTGTACACGTAATTTAGAAAGGATATAAATATTTTGATTAGGAGAGTTAGAATAGTTTGGGATTTTGAGATTTCAATTAATATTGTTTGTACCATTAATTTTGATTGTTCACGTACGGAGAACAAAATTTTGAGAATCCTTATATGAGATTTGTTTATTGAAAACTTTTGAGTGTGAATTATTTCATTATTTTTTATTTCAATATATAGTGTTAGATCATATGTGTTTTTTTTTATTATTCCGGTATTCTCTGGACCTTACCTTTCACATGTAATAGCATAGATATTGAAGCACGAATTTAACCCTGAGATAAAAGAATTAAAAATTGTGATAGAGTAATAATCATATCATTTGAATAATTTTAATTAATCAAAAAAAAAAAAAATTAATTAGCTAATTATTGCTTGGCGCACCAAGACTTTAAATATCACAATAATATATATATATATATATATATATATATATATATATATATATATATATATATATATATATATATTAGTGACTCCCAAGTGAATATTCTCAAGGGAATATTCTCAAGTAAATATTCTCGTGACTATTCTCAAGTGACGGAATCTAAAAGTTAAGTATTAGATTTAGTTATTATATACTTTAATAAATGTAGCAGCATAGATTGACTGCACCAAAACAAAAACATCAAACATTAGGTTAGGTATTGGAAGCTGCTTTCAAGTTAGACATGACAGGCTTGCGCCATGAAATTAACATGCACAGAATACAGAAGGCTGTTCAATATCTGTGGAACCTTTTTATATTCCACCAAAATAAAAAGTTAAAGAAAAAAGAAAACAAAAAACCTGATGGTAAGACATGGAACGAATCGGAATTTAAGTTTGAAAAAATCACCTTATGTTCTTTGCGAGTGAATCAAGGAAATTTTAAATGTAAATTATTTCAGAACCCAAAAAAATAATCCCTAAAGAAATACTTAACTGCAATGATAAATTTGATTGTATGATAAAGAAATGATACGTGTTTTGTATGGATCGCCGTATTTGGGTGTGATAAATCCGTACGACTTAAGTGGACTGTATATTTGGTTTTTATTATTTTAAAAATACATATTACAACTTAAAACTTATATGTAAAACTAAAAAACGTAAAAGCTCTCAGTTCTTGTTCGCCATCTTGTCTCTGTCTCTTCTTCGTTGACATGACACCTTACCACGAGTCGGCGCGTAGATGCCGCGTACAGAGTCGGCTTAACTACACTGTTCATGCCGCCCCCCTTGAAAGGCTGAAGTAACACATGCCTTTCAACAGACCGAAATAGTGTCAACAACTATATAACCGGACGAGCTAATTATCACTAATCGGTAAAACACATAGTTTCGCGCATGCTCTTTTGAATGTACCATGAGCAGTACGAACACACACAACGCGCACTATCCCATCGCTGCCCGGATACACATCGACTACTCTTCCTAGTTCCCATTTCATTGGAGGAAGTTTGTCATCTTTGAGAATAACCATCGTGCCCCTTTGGATATTAGGACTTGCTGCTTTCCATTTTGTACGTTGCTGAAGAGATGACAAATATTCTCGCGACCATCTAGCCCAAAAATGTTGAATAACTTGCGTGAGGTGATGATATCGCTTGAGTTTGTTTGTATGGACATCTGTGAGATCCTCTTGTGGTACAGCCATTAAGGAATCTCCAATTAAAAATTGTCCTGGCGTAAGTACACCAAGGTCAAGTGGATCATTGGACAATGGTAAGAGGGGTCGTGAGTTTAAACATGATTCAACCTGTGTCAGGAGAGTATACATCTCATCATATGTGTATTTGTTTTCCCCCAATACCCTTTTTAAATGATATTTTACAGACTTAATAGTTGACTCCCATACCCCGCCAAAATGAGGAGAGTGGGGAGGTATGAATTTCCAATTGATTTGGTGATTAGCAAAATGCTGGAGAAACTTTGACTTGATATTTGTATCACTTATAAATGAGTACAGTTCCTTCAAACGATTGTTTGCTCCCACAAAATTTGTAGCATTGTCAGAATACAAGTTTTGACAGAGACCCCTTCTAGCAACAAAACGTTTGAAACAGTTTAAGAATGACTCTGTAGTTAACTCATAAACCAATTCAATATGAGTTGCCCTAGTAGTAAAGCAAGTGAATATACAAATGTAACTCTTAACAATTTTACAGTTTCTTAGGTTGCTTGTTTTTAACTGAAATGGACCACCATAATCAATACCGCAATTAAGGAAAGGTCTGGATGCTACTACTCGTGATCTAGGTAATTGACCCATTAGATTATTTATCGTAACTGGCCTTGCCCTAAAACATGTTATGCACTTGTGCAGAATATGTCTGATTGTATTACGCCCTGAAAGAACCCAAAATTTTAGCCGTAAAATAGATAATAAAGTTTGTTGTCCCATATGTAAATGTTTAAGATGATATGAAGTAACGATAAGCCGTGTGAGCACATGATTTTTTGGTAAGATAATTGGATGTTGTTATATACTTGGCAACACAGGTAGGCAACACCGCTCACGGACACAAGGGAATGAAGTTAGTCAGGTATTGGGCAATAAAGGTTAATGATATAAAACCACGTTGTATTATTAATTATTACCTTATTTAAGTAAGAAATACCAAATACACAACAATTGGCGACGAGGATGGGATACATATGATGGTAATAACAACTACTACAGAGATTATTACGACTACTACCATTGCTACTTCAACTTCAAGTACAGTTATTTACATTATTATTATACTACATCCCCAATTATGTCTACACAAGTATCTACATTTCAATTTTCCGTTGAATCTTTCAACCAGTCTGCCACCAAATGGTCCAGGTGGGTAAAGAGGCTGGAAGGTGCTTACAAGGTATTTAAAATTCCAGACGAAATAAGATTACCTTATCTACTACACTACATGGGTTCTGAGGCCTACGACACCCTATGCGACAAGTTAGCCCCAGAAGTCCCGGAAGACAAGTCATACGACGACATTGTCAATTTAATGGACAATTTTTACAACCCTGCACCCCTGGAAATTGCAGAAATCTTCAGATTCCAATCAAAAAGGCAAGCCGAAGGAGAAACAATACAAGAATACCTTCATTCACTACAAAAGTTGTCAATTAACTGCAATTTCTCTACATATCTTAAAAGTGCTATAAGAAACCAATTTGTTTTTGGCCTACGATCGAAAAGAATACAAGCTAGACTTCTAGAATCAAAAGGACTGGACCTAGATAGAGCCGTTGAGATTGCCACAAGCATGGAGGCATCAGAAAAGGACAGTAACCAATTCTTTCATAATCAAAATTATAATAATTCTAGTGTCAATATATTAAATACAAAAGCAAGGAGTGCAAATAATAATAGGATGCAATTTCAGAATAACTCTGCTGCAAATTCTTCAAACACAAATAGTAATGTATGTTATAGATGTGGAGATCCTTCACATTTAGCAAATTCTTGTTCAAAAAAACATTTAACTTGTAATTTTTGTAAAAAAGTTGGACACATTCAAAAAGTTTGTTTAAAATCAAAAAATGTTAGGTCTAACCAAGTAACTTCAGTTTGCTCAGTTCAAGAAATTTTTAAGATTAGTACTGTAAATTCAAAAGACAAATTTTTTATAAACTTAAGAGTAAACAACAATATTTTAAAATATGAAATTGATTCAGGTACTGCTGTTACCATTGTAAACAAAAATGTATTTGACACATATTTTTCTACACTACAATTACAGAAATCTGATGTAAAATTAACTACATACTGTAAAAATCATTTAAATGTTTTAGGGTTAACTCCAGTGGAGGTTGAGCACCAGGGAATAAGGCAAATGTTAAAGTTGTACGTGGTGGATGGTGAGGGTCAATCACTAGTTGGAAGAGAATGGATACGTGCCCTTGGAATTAAACTACATGAGGTAAATACAATATCACATGAGAACTCTAAAGTCCCAAGTTTATTAGATAAATACAAACATTTGTTTGAAAAGTCAATTGGTGAAATTATAGGTTTAGAAGCTGAAATTCATTTAAAACCTGGTAGTATAGCAAGGTTTCATAAGGCTCGCCCAGTTGCTTTTGCATTACGTCCTAAATTGGAAGCTGAGTTAGAGTCGTTAGTTGATCAGGGTGTTTTACAAAAAGTAGAGTTTTCAGATTGGGCAACCCCAATTGTCCCAGTTGTCAAACACAATGGGGACATACGCATTTGTGGAGATTTTAAAATTACTTTAAATCCCTGTATTGAAGTGGACGAATATCCTTTACCTACCCCTGATGATCTTCTATCTCAGTTAGCAGGGGGCGATAAGTATTCAAAAATAGACATTACAAAAGCTTATTTGCATTTACCTATAAAAAGTGAAATGAAACATTTACTTACACTTAATACTCACAAAGGTCTGTACCGCCCAAACCGTTTAATGTTCGGTATTGCAAGTGCTCCTGCCAAATGGCAACATTTAATGGAACAAATGTTACAAGGAATCGATGGTATTTCTGTGTTCCTAGATGATATAAGAATTACTGCCCCAAATACTGATATACATTTACAAAGACTTGAACAAGTGTTACAAAAATTATCTGAACATAATTTACATATAAATTTAGACAAAAGTGAATTTTTAAAAGACGAAATTGAATACTGCGGATACAAAATAAATAAATTTGGTATTACTAGTAGCTCAGATAAAGTAGATGCAATTGTAAATGCTCCAATACCAGAAAATAAAACTCAAGTCCGAAGTTTTTGTGGGTTAGTTAATTATTACAGACGTTTTTTACAACATACCTCTACAATATTAAAACCTTTAACAAATCTACTTAAAAATAATGTTGAATTTGAATGGTCCCGAGATTGTCAAATGGCATTTGATAAAGCCAAAAGGCTTATTTCTTCTAAAAATGTTTTGTGTCACTACGACCCAAATTTGCCATTAGTCCTTGCAACTGATGCATCCCCTTATGGTGTTGGTGCAGTACTGTCCCATATTTTTCCAGACGGTACAGAAAGACCGATACAATTTGCTTCTCAAATGTTAACCCTTACACAGCAAAAGTACTCTCAAATAGATAAAGAGGTACAGCATTATTTTTGGTGTGAAAAAGTTCTTCAATTACCTATATGCTAGAAATTTTATTTTATACACTGATCATAAACCTTTAGTTCAGATTTTTGCACCAGATAAAAGTCTACCAGTTTTAAGTGCTACAAGAATGCAGCATTATGCAATTTTCTTACAAGGTCTAAAGTATGATATTCGATACAAAAATACAGATTCTCATTTTAATGCAGATGCTCTTTCACGTTTACCTATTAAAAATGAACAAAATTATACTCATGATGAACCAGACATATTCGAACTTAATCAGATTGAAAATTTACCTACAGATGTTAACAGTTTATCTTTTCATACCAAAAATGATGCTACTTTACAAAAGTTACTATTAGGTTTACAAACTGGTGAGGTTGTTGAAAAACAATTCAGATTTAACGTAGATCAATCAGAGTTTTCACTACAGTCTGGAGTCATAATGAGAGGACAACGAGTTTTAATACCTATGAAATTAAGAAATAAAATTCTGCAGGAATTACACACTGCGCATTTTGGTATGGTGAGAATGAAGTCTTTAGCCCGGAGTTACTGCTGGTGGCCTTTCATAGACAAGGATATTGAATCTTTATGTAAAAATTGTTTTCATTGCAACAAGCACAAAAACAATCCTGTTAAGGACAATTCCCACATCTGGGAAACACCTAAATTTTGCTTTGAAAGAGTACATGCTGACTATGCTGGACCTTTTAACGGAGGCTATTACTTCATTTTAGTCGATTCTTTTAGTAAGTGGCCTGAAATACATTTCACGAAAGACACTACTACAAAAACTACAATCGAAATTTGTAGAAAAATCTTCACTACTTTCGGAATACCCACAGTATTTGTTACTGATAATGGTAGACAATTTGATTCTCATGAATTTAGAGAATTTATGAAGAATAATGGTATCACACATAAATTTACTGCACCCTATCACCCAGCCACGAATGGCCAGGGGGAAAGATATGTCCAAACACTAAAAAATTGTCTGCGAGCCATGCACAGTGAAGAGAAAGACAGAGAACTTGAATTGTGCAAGTTACTAATGCAGTATCGTAGAACACCTCACACAGTAACTGGCAAAAGCCCGTCTGAACGTATGCTAGGAAGGCAGATTAGAAATAGATTAGATTTACTTAAACCTTTTACTCATGACAAAAATGCTTACACAGACCAGAGTCTTAGAAATGTTGCTATAGATACCAGAGTCTCAGTGGGAGATTACTTTAATGCCAAATGGCAATTTGGCAAGGTTAGGATTATTACATTATTTAGTTGAGTTAGATGATGGTAGGACGTGGAGACGTCATATTGACCAAATGAGAGTAATTGGGCAGGATACACCTATAGAATATAACCCAACTTGTTTCATTCCTAATAAAGTTACACATAGTATAGTTCCAAGGGAGGTATCTGTCCCTGAACCCAATTCCGTTTCACCACCTACGGATGTACAAGAACTTCTAAATGATACAATAGAGCCAACAGTACCTGAGGCTCACACTGAAGCTGAACCAGTGTTAAGACGTTCAAGTAGAGTATGTAAACCTGTTCAGAGGATGAATTTGTAAGTACATCTTTATTTCAATCTGTATATATGAATTTTGGTCAAGAGAGGAGGTGTTTATATACTTGGCAACACAGGTAGGCAACACCGCTCACGGACACAAGGGAATGAAGTTAGTCAGTTATTGGGCAATAAAGGTTAATGATATAAAACCACGTTGTATTATTAATTATTACCTTATTTAAGTAAGAAATACCAAATACACAACAGATGTTTTTGTGAAAATGGTAAATCTGAATTTTATAAACGTCCACCAACTCTTAAATTACCTTCTGAATCTAAAAAAGGGTTTAATGAGATGAGACTGCTTGTCTTACATAATGAGCCCAATCCTTTCATTGACAAAATGTCTGAACCAAATGTTTCCAATTAAGCCATTTTGATTAGAATTATTAGTGCACCCTCCCTTTCATCAACAGTAAGTATACCCCATTTACGTTCACCTATTGGCAATCTACAATTGTTTATAAATCGTAGAATATAAGCTGTGGTTTTTTGTAACTTGTTAAGACTTAAAAATCTATCCCAAATTGTATGCAATTTTGTAACAATTAATGAAAATTTAACTGGCCTTTTATCTGGCACTTCCAAAGTACTTAAGTCATTTATATTAAAATATGGCCATTTCTCCTTATCTTCCATTAGCCATTTTTGACTATTCCACCAAAGTGAAGAATCGTTAAGTAATTTTGGTTCCATCCCCCTGGATATGATGTCGGCTGGATTTTCTTTGGAGTGGATGTGATGCCACTCATATGTTTTAGTCAAATTTTGAATCTCTGAAACGCGATGTGACACAAATGTTTTCCATTTTGAAGCCTCGCCCTTTATCCAATGTAATGTAATTGTCGAATCTGTCCAAAAATGCACTTTATTAAATCTTATATCCATTGTATGTATAACTTCCCTGGCAAATTGTGCGCTGAGTAACGCCCCACATAACTCTAACCTTGGTAATGAGATTGTCTTTAACGGAGCTACTCTTGATTTAGCACATAGTAGATGCACATGATATAACCCATCGTGACTTATTGACCGTACATAAATTGCTACCCCATATGCAACTTCCGATGCATCACTAAAGCAGTGAAGTTCAATGTCCTTTGATTGTAAGCATAACACATGTCTTGGAATTTGTGTTTGGTGTAAATCTGAAATTGTTTCCTTAAATTTGTTCCAAGCGGTGTGAAGATCCTGAGGTAATGACTCATTCCAATCCAATTTGAGCTTCCATAATGATTGCATAATTATCTTAGCCGTGATTATGACTGGTCCCACAAGACCCAGAGGGTCAAATATTTGAGAAATCATTGATAATACTGACCTTTTGGTTGTCTGAGATTGTATATTAAAATTAATATTGTACTGCAAGATGTCCAATTGAGTATTCCAGTACAACCCCAAAGTTTTACTAGTGATGTCTTCAGACAAATAATGCTCAACTTGTTGATTATTTTGTAAGTCCCCTTCAAATACTTCTGGTTTATTTGAGACCCATTTTCTGAGCTGAAATCCTGCTGAGCTCAAAATGAAACTGATGTCCTGTTTTAACTTCCTAACCTCTTCAATTGTGTCCCTTCCTGATAATAGATAATCTGCATAAAAATCCTTCAAAATAGTTTGGCAAGCTTCTTGTAAATTTGACATTTGTTCATATGCTGCTTGTTGTATACATCTTATTGTGAGAAAGGCTGATGGTACTAAACCATATGTTATTGTGTTTAATTTGTATGTGCTTATAGGTTGGTCCGATGAAAATCTCCAAAAGATTCTTTGTAAATCACTTTGTTTTGAAGAAATAAGAACTTGCCGATACATCTTTTCAATATCAGAAGCAATGACAACTTTATGTTTTCTAAACCGTAACAAGATGTGTAACAAATCTTCCTGAAGCCTTAGTCCCACCATTAATACATCATTCAATGACAAATTATTGTCTGTTTTAGCAGATCCATCGAAGACTACCCTAAGCTTGGTAGTAGTAGATGATGTCTTTAGTATCCCATGATGTGGTATATAATATTTTGGTGTATCTCCTTGTATCTGTAACTCCCAGTCATCTATTTTTGTCATGTGTCCTAATGCTAAATATTCTTCCATGAATTTGTGATACTGCTCTCGCAAACTCGAATTGTTGCTCAGTTTCTTCTCCAAGTTTTGAAATCTCTTCATTGCTGTGCTGTAAGAATCCCCCAGTTTTGTGATATCTTCTCTAAGTGGTAATTGCACTATATAACGTCCATGTAAATCCTTAGTTGTGGTTGAGTTGAACAGTTCCTGGCAATGTTTATCCTCTACTGATAAGGATTTTTTATGTATATCCAAGTCTTCAATTTTCCAAAATTGTTCATTCAAGCTGAGTGCAGAAAAGTCACATGAAACCATACCCGAAAAATGTACCCCTTTGTCAATTGTTCTCACAGGCCCTGATACCACCCATCCCAATTTGGTTTTCTGAAGTATAGGTTTGTCTTTTCCCAGTCTTTTCTAAATTAAGATTAAAAGCTGGTAAATTGTCAGATATCTTGTCTATAACTAACATAAATGCACTTACTTTATAACTACATGTTTTAGATTGTATTATACCTTTCATGGCCAGTGTAATTTTTGTAATACCTTGATTGATACCTGCCACTGGAATGTCTACCTTTTCCGTTGGGATATTGAGTTTTTCTAACAATGATTTGCAAATAAAGTTTGATTGAGACCCACAATCTAACAAGGCTCTGCATTTATGAAAGTTTCCAAAATTGTCTTGCATGTAAACTAATGCTGTTGAAAGCAGAATCTCTGTTTTTGTATGAATTGAATTGGTATGATTGCATTTGCTAACTTGTACCCTATCTTCTATAGTGCTATAGTCCTTAGTCTTAACCTGTCCCAAATACACTGAGTGAGGTACCCCATCACCTAAATCATGTTGCCCCTTAAAATTTGTGTTTTGTCCCTGTAAGTGTACCTCATGTGCCTGAATATGTGTAACTTGCCCTTGCTTATTTGGCTCTAGTGTTTGAGAATGTGTAAATTGTCCCTGTGAATGTATGCCCGGAGTTTGATTGTGTCCGTGGTATTGGTGATTGTGAACCTTGAAGTTGAAGTGAATTTTGACCGTGTAGATGTGTTGTATCTTTGCCTTGTGTATTTCGTTCCCAATTGTGTTCATTGTGCCCTGATGAATGTGATGAATTTTGACCCTGTGGATGTATTCTATCTTTGCCTTGTGTATTTCGTTCCCAGTTGTGTTCTATGTGCCCTGATGAATGTGAATCTAAATGTAGAAGTGTACTATGTTTCCTACCACAAATTTTGCAACCCCGCATTGTACAATTTTGAGCTGTATGACCTTCCCGTAAACAATTCCAACAACCCTTGACTTTGTCAACTTCCGCTCGTCTTAATGAGATAGACAATTTGTGAAATGATTTGCACCCATAAAGATAATGTGACTGTCCACAAAGATGACACTGTGTGATGCTAAAAATGTTTTTGAAAAAGGAGCCTTTTCATACTTACGTTTTGTCTCAGAGGATGACTTGGGTTTATCTTTATCATCTTGAGTTCTCTAGGCTGTGTATTTTTTGATCTAAGAATGATAAAAAATCAGTGATTGTCAGAAACTCATTAAGTGGCCCTATTTTTTGCCATTCCCTTTTTGTGTTTTTATCCAATTTTTTTTCTAATATACAAATTAAAATAACATCCCATTGTTCTACTAAATGACCCAATGTCTTTAATGCCTTTATGTCTTTTTTAATTAAAGTAGAGAATTTTTTTAATTCGAATGAGGTTTCATTATTTATATATGGATATTCATTTAACTTATCAATGTGACTGCGTGCTATTAACTTTTTGCGTTCATATGTTTCACCTAATAAATGCCATGCAAAATTAAAATTTGTGTTTGTAGTTGGTAACTCATCCAATGCCCCAACTGCCCTATCAACTAATGATTTTTTCAAATAGTGTAGTTTGTCTACATCAGTTAATTCTGAATTATTGATTATTAAACTTGTAAACCCATCCCTAAACTCTAACCAACTATGAAATGAACCGTTTTTACCAACATTTAACCTGGTACCTCTAAAGGAGGTAGTTTTACATTTTTTGATGAGGCTTTCATTGTATCAGATTGTGTATCTGATTGGTTTGAAACAGAGTCAGTTTTATTCAAAAACCCTTCTGCTATGCCAATTAATTCAAAATATAAATCCTGAAAATCTAATCTTTCATTTATCTGTGAATCAAAATCTGAGTCAATATCAATGCCCTCACCAGATGCAAATTTTTCAATGTTTTCTTGTACAATATCAAAATCTCTCCACCACTCTCTACTTGGTAGCTACTTTTTCAATTCTACTTGGTAGCTGTGATGCACTAGCATCTGAATAATTATTTAAGAATGTTTGAAATCGTGTCATTTGAGCTTTAATTGTGCTCCTCTTTTTTTTTAAATTTGTGAGTTCTGCCATGGTTGTTATTAAATTTATTACCTTTTTATATTATCTATTACAAGTAGTATATGACCCAGAGATGTTTTAATAACTTAATAATAAAGGAACAAGAAACTGACACAGACTGATCATGTAAATTTGTTTCAATAATAGGTATGGAAATGATTTGTTTAAAAAAAGGATACTGTGTACTCACGTGGTGTTTTTATGTATGTATGTTGGTTTCTGGTTACCTTTGCCCTAAATCATGAATTTTGCTTTTACTTCTATAATTGTGTATGTGTGAATATCGACTTTCTTCAATTCCCAATGTGTGATAATATATTTCCTTTATAACTTCTACAATGTGTTTTTGCCGGAAAATGGCGTAAATTGTGTGTAAAAATCCATTAATTCGTCTCGAAGACCATATTTTGTATGGATCGCCGTAGTTGGGTGTGATAAATCCGTACGACTTAAGTGGACTGTATATTTGGTTTTTATTATTATAAAAATACATATTACAACTTAAAACTTATATGTAAAACCAAAGAATATAGACGCTTATAGAAACGCAGTTCAAATGGGCGATTTGGTTACGGTTTAAGAGGGTGGCTGCATAAACTCACAGCGTGGTGCCGTGGCCGTCGGCTTAAAACTATCATGAAAATTTCATAATGAAATATGTAGTTAGGGGGAAGTGGGAAAGGAGTGCGAACGGGTAACTTTGCATCTACGCCGAAACAAATTTCGATGTCATTGATTTGCAAACTTTTTTTTTGTTGTCTTTTTTTTGTTTTTTCACAATAAAATCTTTATTGTCAATTTAAATTTTTAATTTTAAAACTTAAAAATGTATGATGTTTACAATATTCAAAGTATTTATTTTTTTAATTGTATAACTTTGAATTAAAAATTGGTTTGTTCCAACACAACGAAAAACCGTCACATAACTTTTTATTATACTGTTTTTCTGCCCAGAAATTAACGAAACATTTTTAAAAAATTTCAATTTAAAAAAAAAAGTATTCAATGAAACTTTTTACTAAATTATGAAATTTTCAATTTCGCCAAAACTTCCAAACTTCCATTTCATCCATAATTTTTCAATAACAACAAAAAGCATTCCTGATTTATTTTTGAAATAACAAAATAAACTTTAACAGTACATTTTAATGAATAGTACCTATATGTGAAAGTTTTTACGCTGTATGGGTACTATTTAATCTTGTTTTAAAATAACAACTAGTAGTATCTAAAACATAATTTTCACAATGAATGAATATTGGTGAAATTATTACAAAATAGTCTTAAACTGATTTATACTTAAAATTTGTACATATTTCAATTAAAACTTTGAATCATAATAATTTTTCTAAAAAGATTAAATTATTAAAAGGTAAAATAATATTATTTTCTTTAAAAAATTTTATAAAACGCAAAAATTTAATCCTATTCTACGACCACGCGGCATCTTCATATAAAAATATCTAAAGTTGCATTTATTGCCCCACTCTTTCATATTTTAGAAGCAATGGTAGAGCCACAGCTGACATGACCGCTCCTTAGTGGTACCACGTGCAACACGTGCGTTCCACTCGTCCCACTTTTCCTTATCTATGTCCCACTTTTTGCTCACTTTCAAAAATAACAGTGAATGATTCTTCTATAAGCGTCTATATTCTTTGGTAAAACTAAAAAACGTAAAAGCTGTCAGTTCTTGTTCGCCATCTTGGTTCCAGTCACAGACCGTTAGGTGATCTGTGGTTCCACTTCCAGTGATGTTCCGTGTTCCGTGGAGCTTATCCAATATCGGGAGATGCCTTCGGCAAAATTCGGTAGATTTCGGTAGATCATATGCAATGACGTAAATTATATATATATATATATATATATATATATATATATATATATATATATATATATATATATATATATATATATATATATATATAATATATATATATATATATATATATATATATATATATATATATATATATATATATATATATGTATATATATATATATATATATATATATATATATATATATATAATATATATATATATATATATATATATATATATATATATATATATATATAATATATATATATATATATATATATATATATATATATATATATATATATATATATATATATAATTTACGTCATTGCATATGATCTACCGAAATCTACCGAATTTTGCCGAAGGCATCTCCCGATATTGGATAAGCTCCACGGAACACGGAACATCACTGGAAGTGGAACCACAGATCACCTAACGGTCTGTGACTGGAACCAAGATGGCGAACAAGAACTGACAGCTTTTACGTTTTTTAGTTTTACCAAAGAATATAGACGCTTATAGAAGAATCATTCACTGTTATTTTTGAAAGTGAGCAAAAAGTGGGACATAGATAAGGAAAAGTGGGACGAGTGGAACGCACGTGTTGCACGTGGTACCACTAAGGAGCGGTCATGTCAGCTGTGGCTCTACCATTGCTTCTAAAATATGAAAGAGTGGGGCAATAAATGCAACTTTAGATATTTTTATATGAAGATGCCGCGTGGTCGTAGAATAGGATTAAATTTTTGCGTTTTATAAAATTTTTAAAAAAAAATAATATTATTTTACCTTTTAATAATTTAATCTTTTTAGAAAAATTATTATGATTCAAAGTTTTAATTGAAATATGTACAAATTTTAAGTATAAATCAGTTTAAGACTATTTTGTAATAATTTCACCAATATTCATTCATTGTGAAAATTATGTTTTAGATACTACTAGTTGTTATTTTAAAACAAGATTAAATAGTACCCATACAGCGTAAAAACTTTCACATATAGGTACTATTCATTAAAATGTACTGTTAAAGTTTATTTTGTTATTTCAAAAATAAATCAGGAATGCTTTTTGTTGTTATTGAAAAATTATGGATGAAATGGAAGTTTGGAAGTTTTGGCGAAATTGAAAATTTCATAATTTAGTAAAAAGTTTCATTGAATACTTTTTTTTTTAAATTGAAATTTTTTAAAAATGTTTCGTTAATTTCTGGGCAGAAAAACAGTATAATAAAAAGTTATGTGACGGTTTTTCGTTGTGTTGGAACAAACCAATTTTTAATTCAAAGTTATACAATTAAAAAAATAAATACTTTGAATATTGTAAACATCATACATTTTTAAGTTTTAAAATTAAAAATTTAAATTGACAATAAAGATTTTATTGTGAAAAAACAAAAAAAAGACAACAAAAAAAAAGTTTGCAAATCAATGACATCGAAATTTGTTTCGGCGTAGATGCAAAGTTACCCGTTCACACTCCTTTTCCCACTTCCCCCTAACTACATATTTCATTATGAAATTTTCATGATAGTTTTAAGCCGACGGCCACGGCACCACGCTGTGAGTTTATGCAGCCACCCTCTTAAACCGTAACCAAATCGCCCATTTGAACTGCGTTTCTATAAGCGTCTATATTCTTTGGTTTTACATATAAGTTTTAAGTTGTAATATGTATTATTATAATAATAAAAACCAAATATACAGTCCACTTAAGTCGTACGGATTTATCACACCCAACTACGGCGATCCATACAAAATATGGTCTTCGAGACGAATTAATGGATTTTTACACACAATTTACGCCATTTTCCGGCAAAAACACATTGTAGAAGTTATAAAGGAAATATATTATCACACATTGGGAATTGAAGAAAGTCGATATTCACACATACACAATTATAGAAGTAAAAGCAAAATTCATGATTTAGGGCAAAGGTAACCAGAAACCAACATACATACATAAAAACACCACGTGAGTACACAGTATCCTTTTTTTAAACAAATCATTTCCATACCTATTATTGAAACAAATTTACATGATCAGTCTGTGTCAGTTTCTTGTTCCTTTATTATTAAGTTATTAAAACATCTCTGGGTCATATACTACTTGTAATAGATAATATAAAAAGGTAATAAATTTAATAACAACCATGGCAGAACTCACAAATTTAAAAAAAAAGAGGAGCACAATTAAAGCTCAAATGACACGATTTCAAACATTCTTAAATAATTATTCAGATGCTAGTGCATCACAGCTACCAAGTAGAATTGAAAAAGTAGCTACCAAGTAGAGAGTGGTGGAGAGATTTTGATATTGTACAAGAAAACATTGAAAAATTTGCATCTGGTGAGGGCATTGATATTGACTCAGATTTTGATTCACAGATAAATGAAAGATTAGATTTTCAGGATTTATATTTTGAATTAATTGGCATAGCAGAAGGGTTTTTGAATAAAACTGACTCTGTTTCAAACCAATCAGATACACAATCTGATACAATGAAAGCCTCATCAAAAAATGTAAAACTACCTCCTTTAGAGGTACCAGGTTAAATGTTGGTAAAAACGGTTCATTTCATAGTTGGTTAGAGTTTAGGGATGGGTTTACAAGTTTAATAATCAATAATTCAGAATTAACTGATGTAGACAAACTACACTATTTGAAAAAATCATTAGTTGATAGGGCAGTTGGGGCATTGGATGAGTTACCAACTACAAACACAAATTTTAATTTTGCATGGCATTTATTAGGTGAAACATATGAACGCAAAAAGTTAATAGCACGCAGTCACATTGATAAGTTAAATGAATATCCATATATAAATAATGAAACCTCATTCGAATTAAAAAAATTCTCTACTTTAATTAAAAAAGACATAAAGGCATTAAAGACATTGGGTCATTTAGTAGAACAATGGGATGTTATTTTAATTTGTATATTAGAAAAAAAATTGGATAAAAACACAAAAAGGGAATGGCAAAAAATAGGGCCACTTAATGAGTTTCTGACAATCACTGATTTTTTATCATTCTTAGATCAAAAAATACACAGCCTAGAGAACTCAAGATGATAAAGATAAACCCAAGTCATCCTCTGAGACAAAACGTAAGTATGAAAAGGCTCCTTTTTCAAAAACATTTTTAGCATCACACAGTGTCATCTTTGTGGACAGTCACATTATCTTTATGGGTGCAAATCATTTCACAAATTGTCTATCTCATTAAGACGAGCGGAAGTTGACAAAGTCAAGGGTTGTTGGAATTGTTTACGGGAAGGTCATACAGCTCAAAATTGTACAATGCGGGGTTGCAAAATTTGTGGTAGGAAACATAGTACACTTCTACATTTAGATTCACATTCATCAGGGCACATAGAACACAACTGGGAACGAAATACACAAGGCAAAGATAGAATACATCCACAGGGTCAAAATTCATCACATTCATCAGGGCACAATGAACACAATTGGGAACGAAATACACAAGGCAAAGATACAACACATCTACACGGTCAAAATTCACTTCAACTTCAAGGTTCACAATCACCAATACCACGGACACAATCAAACTCCGGGCATACATTCACAGGGACAATTTACACATTCTCAAACACTAGAGCCAAATAAGCAAGGGCAAGTTACACATATTCAGGCACATGAGGTACACTTACAGGGACAAAACACAAATTTTAAGGGGCAACATGATTTAGGTGATGGGGTACCTCACTCAGTGTATTTGGGACAGGTTAAGACTAAGGACTATAGCACTATAGAAGATAGGGTACAAGTTAGCAAATGCAATCATACCAATTCAATTCATACAAAAACAGAGATTCTGCTTTCAACAGCATTAGTTTACATGCAAGACAATTTTGGAAACTTTCATAAATGCAGAGCCTTGTTAGATTGTGGGTCTCAATCAAACTTTATTTGCAAATCTTTGTTAGAAAAACTCAATATCCCAACGGAAAAGGTAGACATTCCAGTGGCAGGTATCAATCAAGGTATTACAAAAATTACACTGGCCATGAAAGGTATAATACAATCTAAAACATGTAGTTATAAAGTAAGTGCATTTATGTTAGTTATAGACAAGATATCTGACAATTTACCAGCTTTTAATCTTAATTTAGAAAAGACTGGGAAAAGACAAACCTATACTTCAGAAAACCAAATTGGGATGGGTGGTATCAGGGCCTGTGAGAACAATTGACAAAGGGGTACATTTTTCGGGTATGGTTTCATGTGACTTTTCTGCACTCAGCTTGAATGAACAATTTTGGAAAATTGAAGACTTGGATATACATAAAAAATCCTTATCAGTAGAGGATAAACATTGCCAGGAACTGTTCAACTCAACCACAACTAAGGATTTACATGGACGTTATATAGTGCAATTACCACTTAGAGAAGATATCACAAAACTGGGGGATTCTTACAGCACAGCAATGAAGAGATTTCAAAACTTGGAGAAGAAACTGAGCAACAATTCGAGTTTGCGAGAGCAGTATCACAAATTCATGGAAGAATATTTAGCATTAGGACACATGACAAAAATAGATGACTGGGAGTTACCAGTTACCAGTTATATATATATATATATATATATATATATATATATATATATATATATATATATATATATCTATATATATATATATATATATATATATATATATATATATATATATGTATATATATATATATATATATATATATATATATATTTATATATATATATATATATATATATATCTACGGCATAAAGTGGACTCCGCCCATGTTAAAATGCAGGTTCAATTGAGCTCCGTGGTCAAGTGGATACCGATATACGGAGCTCACTTGACCATTCCATAATATTGGTTCTGTCGATTCATCAACATGTAGAGTTTAATAATTTGTAAAAATTTTTTGGAGCCCGTAAATACCCCTGTATCATAAATGTATATCGTTTAGTTTACGTGTATATATTATAGGGGTCGTTCAGATCTTCTTCATTGTATATTTCAACCATACGTTTATCGGTTTAAGTAAGCTCTGAGAGTTTGGCAACTGTGCGATTATACCGTATATTTTCAACATATACCGTGAACGGTTTATATGGGCTCCTTATTTTTATCTACTGTTTGCAGACAGTGTAATGTCATACGCATTACACTGTGTAACAGAGGATATCGTATTACCTGGTATAACTACGTACTAAAAGGTAACTGGTTCTTTAAAAAACAGGTATATAGATACAAAAGGATTTGGGCTTATTATTTAATGGAATGTTCGCTTGCATAGAAAATTTTATTTTTTTTGCATTTTAAAAATAATGTTGTTTTTTTATTTAATATAATTTTATTAGTTCAATGCTGAACTCGATGTTTTTTTTAATTACAGAAATTTCGTAATATATTTTGTTTACGTGAGTATGTCTTTGTACGTTTTATGTAAGCATCCGATTAATAAAAACTACTTTTATTTTATCCAATCTTCTGAAATATCTTGTATAAAGCTTTTTTATTATTTTAGTTCTGCTCTTATTTGTGTACTAAATATGATATCTCGATAGAAGGTTATCTCAAAATAAATATGTTATACAGTGTAGGTGCCTTTATGCTACCCCAAGCGAGACTGTTCTTCAACTGCTATTCTTACCATTATGTGATACAAAAAATTTTCTCTTGTGTAGGTATATGGAGACAATATAAGTGACTTTGTTATGTAAGGGGATATCATATAGTTTTTGGAGAAATATTCTGTAATTTAAGGTGTCGTAAGCGGCATTTAGAGTGAAAAATACCACCCCTGATACCCGATATTTTTCGTACTGGTCTTTGATTTAGTATTTGTGATGTACATAATCTTCCCTATCTATAGCCACTTTTGCCTTTTAATTTAAGTTTTTCTTCTAATATCGGTGATATCATATTAACGATCTTGTGCAAAAGTATTTTAAATAGCTGACAAAATAAAGATATTGGCCGATAGTTTTTGTAGTCGTTGGAGTTTTTGCCAGGTTTAAGCAAGTTAACAACTTTGGCTTGTCTCTAGACTTTGAGTATCTCCATAATTTGAATACAGTTGTTCATCATCCGGATCAGCCATTGTAGTGTTTGGTCCAGATTTCGTAATAAACTTTGTGCTCAGATCCTCAATGTCGATAGTTGTATTATTTTTCATTAAATATGTAGATGGTGGATTCAAGCTCAACATCGTTAAAAGGTTCTCTCAGCTGACTGGGTTTGTCCTTTCTTACTCTACAATATAAGAATAACTCTCTTCTTAGAGTAATTCTTTGCTTCTTTTTCGACAGAAATAGCATGTCTATATCTATAATGCGGTTTTAACGATCAGCTGTATACCAAATACCCTAGGTTAGGCCCTATATGTGTTTCCTGCGCTAGAAATAAGTCAGATTCGTGTTTAGCTCATATGTCTGATAAGTTTAAGTAAAGTAAAGTTTCTTGATCTTTAAAAATACCCTTAACAGTTATAGACATATGTTATTAGAATAGTTGGTCCTAAAAAGGACCAATTTGATTAAATCATATTAAAGAGGTGACTGAAGAATTAGCCGATTAATTAATTAATTATTACCCGGGGTATGCCCGATTGCGGTGGCCTTATTAGTACTTCAATCTTCGTAAAGGCTCGTTCTTTGAACCACAGAACTAATGCCTAATCTTTTACTTTTTATTAAAAATTTAAAATTTACATGCCGTGTATTACTTTTTGACGATATTTCGAATCAGATTTGTATAGTAATAATTTTAGGTATTAAAGGGCCTCTTTGTGGAAAATAAATAAGTTTGTGATATCGGTCGCAACTCATCTATAGATAATAAAAAAATAAACAGTTAAAATAAGTGTAAACAATTTCATTTACATACATCGGCGCCACTGTTTAGGTCATAGGTTTATCATAGATATCAAAGGTAACATTTTAATTCAATGTTCTATTTACGTATTTTCAATATTAAAAAAGTAGGAAAAGACATGTTTATGCTTTTATTTTTTTTAAATCTATTCCATTTTCTTTCTAGAGTTCCGTCTTTTTTTAACGACCTGTGTTATTTTTTCAATTGGGCACTTGTCCAAGGCTATGACAAATCCTCTGTCCTCTGCTATTCTATATTAATATGACTGATTCATTATTTTCTCTAAACACTCTGTCCTCTGCTATTCTACAATAATATGATTGATTTATTTTATCTTTCTTGCAGCTATTTTAATGATTATCCTGTGTATCTTCTTCTTCTTCTTTTTATATAGACATGACTCTGTCTGTTTTTCAATGTGCCTCCAGTAAGTTGCCGTTCCATCGTTTTCGTGGTCTTCCTACTGATCATTTTCCTATGGGTTAACCGTCTCTTGCCGTCTTTACTAGTCTATTTGTTGTCATTCGGCTTATATGATTATTCCATTCTACTCTTCTATTTCTTAACCAGTTCTTGATGTTCTTTACCTTGCATCTACGTCGTATATCTGTACTTCTAGCTCTCTAGCACTCTCCCATAGTATTTTACCATCAATTTTTCTAAGTGTTTTCATCTCTGCTGTTTCTAACACCCTTTTTGTCCTCTCTGTGTCAGGTCTTGTTTCTGCCGCATATGTCATTATTGGTCTGATGACTGTTTTGTAAATTCTGCCTTTCGTTTCTTTCCCGATATTTTTATTTCTTCGTATTGTTTCATTTAGGCAGCCTGGGGCTCTGTTTGCTCTATTCACTGGATCTTCCACTTCAGTTTCGAGCTTTCCGTAGCTAGATAATGTGATGCCTAGATATTTAAATTCCATCACTTGTTCTATTATCTGACCTTCCAGCTCCAATTAACATCTTAGTAAATTTGCTGTTGTAACCATGCATTTTGTCTCTTTTGGGGAAATTAACATGTTAAATTTTATATGAAATTGGTGCAGGATACGTTGTAAATCATCTTCACTTTGAAAGAGTAGTATTGCAGATTATTTTAATTTGTTTTTCTTCCATTTGGTATCCTTTTTAAGTTCTTACTTTTTTATTATTTCATCCATAACCAGGTTGAACAATAAAGGACTCAGGGAATATCCCTGTCTTATCCCATTGTCAGTTTCAATAGGGTCGGTTAGTTCTTCGTCTATTTTTACTTTTATTGTGTTGTTTTGGTATATATTTTCGATCGTTTTGAGTTTTTCTAGAGGTATCTCTCTTGCATACAATAAGTGGATAAAGTTTTTTAATTTATATATCTTCTGTATATCATTATTTCTTCTGTGTATTAAAAGTTAAATTTTGGTTATTATTAAGATTCTCTTAACGTGTTTATTGTCTTGTTTCTGCGGTGCGAATATATGTGTATCATAATAGATTGTAATGCATATTTCATTTAATATAATTAAAGTGCTCTTTGCGTTTGCCAATTACTTTCTCACTTCCTCAGCGATAGGTCTTTTTTTTCTCATCAATAACCTTATCCTCGCTCGATACAGCTATTCTAAGATATTTATATTTCACTATATGCTCTATCATTTGGTTTTTATCTCAAATTTGTACCTATGAAATTTATAATATCTAATATCTGTTGCTTTCATACGAAACTGGAATAAAACACTTGGTAGATAATGTTTATTCGTTTTAAACCAAAATATTATGAAACGAATTGGGGATATTATATTACACAAACTAAACCGCTTGTCTACAAAAATAAAATCAAGAAAATATGATACGACCGAAAAGACTAATGACTTTACAGCTAATTGCCACATAAATATCAATGTATAACGCAGATATTAGGACGACTGTATACATATAAGACAAATAACGATAAATGTTACAAATAAAGGTTAAAACATGCTTTTCAATTCGCAGTAAAAGATTTAATAGAGTTCAGCACACAACATAAATTCGTAACAAAATTCATATACCAGTAAACGGTACTCGAGACAGCAGCAAAGTAATTTTGGCAACAAATATGTAGGTTGTACTTTACACCGTTGGAATCATAGCACCCGCTATGGAAAATGGTGTCTTCTTTGACATCCAGCAAACACAAATGTGAAATTAGGAAAGATTAATGTGAAATTAGAAAAATTCAATGAACCGTTGATCAAATATTCACTATTATATACTTAATTAACAATGTTGGGAATAAGAAAAACATTAAGCTAGTTTGCAATGCTTGAGAGCATTGCCCGGAAAGCAAATACAGAAAATCTCACGGTTTAATAATTAAGGTCCTCATATTATAGGGACTTTTGACGATGAGTTTAACATAGTAGTGAGTAAGTATAATTATTAGTGAGAAAAAAACATTAATACATTCAATACAAAAAATCGCAAAAAAGGGTTCTCCAAATCAACGATAATAAAAAAATATATGGCTATCATAAGAAGACTATCATAAGAAACAGAATAGGACATAATATTTCAATAGACCAGTATAACTTTAAAATGTTTCATCGGTCTAAATATTTGGGATTTAAGAGCACTTTTAACAAAAACACTACAAAAGAGAATAACAACAGAATACAAGCTGGCAATTGCTACGTTTTAAGCAAAAAATTAAATCCAAAAATACATCCCGCAGTAAGAAAAATATAATTCTACGTATGTAAGTAAAACACGAACAATGAAAAAATAAAATAAGAGCCGATTGAGCATCGCAGAAAGAAGAATTCTTAGAGAAATATATAATTCTATTATGAATCAGATCACAAATCAATACAAAGTGCAAAACAATAACTTTATCGTTGAGATTTAGTTTCTTGTACGACGGTGCAATTTTTATATACCTGTTTGACCTTAGCATTAGTTCCCGGTCGTAAAACACTTCTGACTAAGGGGAATCTTTCTAGCAATCCTGATGTAATCAATACCTGAGTTTTACTTACATTGTCTTATATATGTATATATCCTGATTTTAGTAGTATGTATTACACTTCTGGATTTAAAAGTGTTATGAGGTTATACATATAATATCAGTTTGCTACCTGAATTTTCCCTTTTGTCTCTTATGTGACAACGTTATCTGCGATATCTAAAACGCTCAAATTCTTTAAAATTATATGGGTCTATTGTTACGTTGTATGCCCTATTTTACATCGTCTCTCATTTCTCATTTGTCTGTTAATGAACATTTATTTGGTTTTCTCGTTACTATTATACCGTTTTTTTTGCTGGTAATAGCATTATTCTATAGTATTCTAATATTTAATCTATGGAATAAATCAGGCTAGCGGATAGATATTCTTTACTTTCTCGGAGAAATTATATTGTAACACACAAAAACCCTATTAAATTGCCAAAAACTTCCTTGCATATTCTACTTACTTATGAGGGGCAGCAGCAATATCAGTACCATAATATTGCATATATTCCTGGACTGGCTAATCGTTGGATAATAGGAAGTATGAATGTAGCAGTTTTAATGGTTTGGTGACTGCTTGCTAAAATCGGGGAGCAGAGATATCAGTACCAAGTTAATGTCTATAGGAGTTGCGGATACATTTTCTGATACTATAGAAGTCGCAAGTACAGTTCCCCCTAAAATTAATGTTTTAGATTTTCAGATGTATAAACTTGACGTTCATTAATTTGGACTCATTTAGTTTAGGTTTCCAATTTTAAGTACATATGAATTTTATTTAATAACAGTTATAATTTTTTTGCTGCTACTTTGCTGTTGTCAAATACTGTGAGTATGACAGTGTCATTTCCAACTATGACCATGTAGGTATACTATTTGCAGGTTAAACTCTCATGCTATACTTTAGCAAAGGCCTAAGCTATGTCAAAAAAGACTAGCACAATTTTTTTTTCTAAAACGTGTTTCTCAACAATTTCTCACTTAGTTACCTATATCGATAATTCTGTATATTCAATTAATCATATGATATTTTTTATCTCTGAATTAAAATTATCGGTTTGGAATCAGCTCTTTTCTTTTATTATTGGTTTCATTAACTTAAGGTGGTTCTTAACTAGCTGTTTCTCAAATAGTTTTAACATTACTGATTTAACAAATATGAACAATTTGTTAAATAATATTTTGAAAAATTTGATTCATTTATTTTGAAAAATTATGTATATATGCAAGTCTCACCATATTTACTGATTCTTCATCATCATTCTCTTTGCCTTTATCCCTTTACGCCTTATCCATATATACAGAGATATCTTTCTATCTTTCGCCATATCAAGATGAATTTCTTTCATACACATATTTCTCCTATTCGTTTCCCGTCATCTCTTTTTCGGCCTTTCTCTCCTACTACTTTCTGGGACCTGGAAAACCAGAATCCTATGTATTGCATGACTCTCGTGTCGACGATCAACATGCCCTAATTATCGTAACCTATGCTTCCCCATTTTTACATAGATGAGGTGCTGCGCCTAGACTTCTGCTAATATTTTAATTTTTAATTTAATATTTTCTTTTTAAGCCACCCATCCATCTAAGCATTGTCATTTCGTTCAAATGCATTCATTGTTCTTATTTTTTTAACTGTCCAATTACGGTTTTATAATCGTTTTATGGAATTTACCTTTCAGTTTCGTAAGAACCTTTCTCTCACACAAGACATCACTTGCTTCTTTCCATTTTATCCATCCTTATTTGAGTCTACTATATCTCCATCTATTTCCCCATTGCTTTGTAACATCAAATCTAGATTCCTACCTAAAACGATTTTTTTTTTCAATAATTTCACCAGTCAACATTACAACCTGATTTAAAGTGAAGTTGAAGGTAATTTTTAAATGCACACTTTAGATACTCTGGTTTTGTCTTCCTTAGTACCTTTTTGCTCAAGCGCCCATCTTCATTGTCTCAATCATTAATTGAATTCTCTCTCCTTATCTCTTACTAACACCACATCGTTAGCATACATCAGGCACCATAGAATATCTCCTTGACATGTTTTCGTTAATTTTTCCAACACTAATTAGAAGAGAAAAGGGATTAGCACTGACCCCTGATGCAATACTATTCTTAAATTAAATTTATCAGTCTTACCCTCACCTGTTCTAACATTAGTTTTCCATTACTTGCCTTATGATAAAAATTGCATCCGTTGTTGATTTGCCTTGCGTGAATTTAAACTGATTTTCTAATATTTCTATTGGTTGGTAAGTTGACTTTCTCTCTTTTAAAAGCATTTACTAACAGTGGCCATACCTAGTGCTACTGCTAATTCCAGTATATTATCTGCTGCGTTATTTCTAGTTCCAATGCCGTATCCTCCATCTATATGTTCATTTCCTCTGTCTAATTTGCCTATATTAGCGTTGAAGTTACCTTCTATTATGAGTCATTTCTTAATTGGAATATTTCTAAGTCTACCACCTAACTGATCATAGAAAGCTTTTCTTTTATCGTCACCTATTTACACATAGCGACATGGATTATGCCTGGAGGAACAACCGCTAACCAAATTGATCATGTCTTGATAGACAAACGGGCCGCAACAAGCATACAAGATGTGAAAAGCCGAAGAGGAGCATGCTGCGGATCTGACCATCTTCTAGTACAGATAAAATACAAATGCAGAATTCAGAGAAACAGGAAAGAAAGACAGGAACAAAGAACAGAACAGCTAAATATACAAAAATTTAAACAACAAGATGTCACACAGAGCTATGAAAGAGAAATAACACAAACACTGACAGCACTAGGTACCGAAGAACATTGGGAAGCAATCAAAACAAAAGTTATTGACGCAGCAAGAAAAATCATAGGCAAGAATAAGAAAAATAAAAAAAGGGAATGGTTCAATGACTAGTGTAATAAGGCCATACAGAAAAGAAATGAAGAACACAAGAAATATATGGAAAGAAGAACCAGAGAAAGAAAGGCAAGTTACCAAGATTCAAGACGGAGGGCAGATAAAATATGCCAAACAAAGAAAAGAAAATACGAAAACGGAATATACAGAAAATGGAAGAAAATGTTCAGAGCAACAATATAAGACAGGCGTACAGATATCTACGCAATTTAAGAGAAGGATATAAACCTTAAACAAATCTATGCAGAAATCAAGAAGGGCAAATAACCAGTGGTCCAAAAGAAATAAAATCAGTTTGGAAAACCTATTTCCAAACTCTTTTAGGGACACAAGAAAATGAAGATCATATTGACATGCATCACAATGAGGGAGACACCGAAAATATAGAACCCCCAACGATGGAAGAGGTAAAACAGGCAATACGAGCACGAAAGATCAATAAGGCTCCAGGTATTGACAACGTCCCACCTGAGCTATATAAATTAGGTGGCGATCACCTAGTAGGACAAATGCATGTGCTCATGAACAAGATTTGGAATGATGAAAGGATCCCTAATGATTGGAAAACCGGGATTATATGCCCAATTTATAAAAAAGGGGATAAACTAAAATGCGAAAATTATCGCGGCATAACCCTCTTGTGCACGGCGTACAAAATTTTTACTTACATACTAAACAAACGACCGGTTTCTGAGAAGGAAGATCTACAACTGACCAACTATTCACAGTGAAACAAATCTTAAACAAATCGTGGGAATACGACATTGACGTCCACAACATATTCATATATTTCAAACAAGCCTACTACTTAATTAATTGGAACAAGTTATATCAAATATTGCAGAGCTTTAATATCCCCCAAAAATACATCCGACTGGTAAAAACAACAATGGATTCGCCAATAGCAACTGTCAGAGTCCAAAATTAGCTCACTGAAAATTTTACGATAGCCCAAGGATTAAAGCAAGGAGACGGGCTTGCACCGACACTATTCAACCTGACCTTGGAATATGTGATAAGACAGCTGATTATTGGAAGAGGTAATCTCCTAACAAATAAATCAATACAGATTGATTGATGCCCTATGCCGATGATATCAGCATCATGTCTTGCAGAACAGAAGAGGCGGCAGAAATATATTCACAATTAAAATCAAAGTCAAAAGAGACCGGACTAGAAATAAATATTCAAAAGACATAAAAGTTAACACAGGCAAGAGCTAGGGGAAACAGACGCACAGTTGAATTAGAGGACGATATTGAAACGGTAGAAAGTTTCATATATTTAGGAGTTACATTAAATACGGATGGAACAGAAGAACCAGAAATCCAAAGAAGAATAGTAAAGGGAAACAAAGCTTATTTTTCACTCGATCATGTGTTTCGCTCCAACAACACACATTCAAATCAGGGTCTACAAAACTATTATCAGACCAATAGTATGTTATGTACTCTCAGCTGACTGGTTTTTTCCTCTCTCACTTTGAGTTTTTCTTTGCTTCTTTGTCGGCAAAGATAACACTTTTCTATTTATCACATTGTTTTATCTGCACTAGAAATACGTCACATTTGTGTTAGACACATGTATTACCTATGAGTTTTAGTGAAGTAAAGTTTCTTTATCTCTAGATATGCCCTCAATTTTTATAAACATAATTGGAATAGGTTGTCCTAAAAGGTTCGATTTGACAAAATCATATTGCACGGGTGATTGAATAATTAGCCAATTAATTAGTTAATCATTCTCCAGGGTACGTCCGATTGCAATGGTCTCATTAGTACTTTAATCTTCGTGAAGCCTCCTTCTTTTGACCCCTTAAGTAATGGCTTATCATTTACTTTTTATGAAAAATTTAATTTTTATATACAGCCTATTACTATTCGACGATATTTCGAATCAGATTTGTGTACTAATAACTGTAGGTAATAAAGAATCTCTTTATGCAGAGTAAATAAGTTTGTAATTTCAGTCACAAGTCGTTTATATGGATAATAAACAGTTAAAATAAGTGTTCAAAATTTTAACTACCTATATCGGCGCTATTGATCTTGACAATGGCTACTTAGACATAGTATTTTTTAGTATGTAATATATTCTGGATCATATTACATACGTGCTAATATGCTGTACTAATACTGTTGAGCGATATTGATATATTTAATGTATGGAGGATATACTGTTCCCATTCCTATTTACTATGCACGTGTTTAAAAATAATATTTGATAAAAATATATTGAAGGGAAGTACTTTTACCTATGGTAGCGACAATCAAATTTATTTCTTACACTTTAACGTTTCGTGGTAAAAATGATTTTGTGTGAAAATAATGGTAATTAAATAGGTGCTTTGGAATATTTATTGAGTTCAATCTAACTGCAAGATTGGTATAATAAATTATTTATCCCTTCAATATGTGATGAATTTATTTCTATTGTATTGAAATATCTGCAACTCATAAGAGTGAACAAATTACAGAAAGCGAAATTTTACTCTCTAATTATTGATTCAACACCTGATATAGAGCAGCGTACCGTCATTCTTCACTATGTTCTTTTAAGTGCTATAAAAGAGGGATTTTTGAGATTTGAGACTCATCAAACTGATGGTTCGGTAGTCACTACATCTTTTTGCATTTGCTTTTTTAGGTATCGTCACAAAAATCGACAGCCGCCAATCCGTTGGTATATAGCCAGTTTCATAAATTTTATTAAACAGATGAAGGAGAGATATTTTACCTGAACTTTGGAAGCACTTTATTATTTCACTCGGTATTTCATCTGGTCCCGTCGCTTTTTAGGTCTTTGCTAATCGTATTGCTTGTTCAATTTCGTCCATAGTTATGTCAGGTCCTGTAACTACTTCGTTAATTTTAAGCTCGGGCCTTTCATCACTAAACAGTTCCTCAATATACTCTTTCCATCTGTCTATTTTATGCGAATTAGTGATAGTCAGTTTTCCGTCTCTATCAACGTTGTTATTTGCCTGTTTTTTGTTCTGACCTGTCAGTTGTTTTATTTTTTTATACATATTAAATGAATCATGTTTTCCCTGTAATTCTTCAATTTCTGAACATTTGTTTTCGAAGTATGTTTGTTTTGCAGATTTTATTTTAGTCCTTTTCTCTTTATTAATTACTTTATACATTTCTACGTTTTGGTTCTTAAAATTGCGTCTTTTTTCGATCAAATTCAAAATCTCATCGTTCATCGACTTTTGCTTTTTTTGACTGCTCTCTTTTAAGTTTGGAGTTGAGTTGCTTATAATCGTTTTGATTTGGTTCCAATGATCCTTGATGGATTCTTGTTATTCATAATTATCAAAATTGCTCTCTAAATTGTTTGCAATCATCTGGCTATTGTTTCTAATAAAATCCATATACAGTTTGTTATAGGATTGTTGTTGCTTTATCCGTTTAAGTTTTAATTTTATTTCTGCTAACAACAGGTTGTGATCAGATGGAACATCGGCACCAGGAAGAGTTTTTACAGACTTTACTGCATTTCTGTAACGCTCACTGATAGTTATGTAGTCAATTTGATTTCTGACGATATTACGGGGAGTGTTTGCTGGAGATTTCCATGTAAATAATCTCCGTTTAGGTAGTTTGAAAAAGGTGTTCTTTATACATAGGTTATGTTCTTTGCGGAGCACAGAGCCACGTTCTCTGTCGCTCACGTAGGTAACTCCAATCTGGCGCGTCCATGTCGCGGGGATTGGCATCTATCATTTCAGTAGGCCGGAGTGAACATGGCCAAGTCCAGATCGGAACCCAGTTCTGTGGGGTATAACACTGACCCCTACCTAGGGATACAGGTGAAGACCACAACGGTAGGCACGGCGGAGAAGAAGATCTTCGGTGCGACGTGGATGGCGGAAGTGGCATCCCTGGATTTTAGGGATGGTATAAAATCAAACCGATAGTTATAGTTATACTTGCAAAATTACAACTAAACACCCGTTACTCCATAAAGATCATTCAAGTCTATGCACCAACATCGAGTCACGCTGACGAAGAAATAGAACAGTTCTATGATGACTTGTACACAGCTGTTTCAGAAGACCAAGAACATTTTACGGTAAAATGTGGCGACTTTAATGCCAAAATAGGAATAAGCACTGATCCAGCTGAAAATGCCCTCGGAAATTTTGGCACACCAGATAGAAACGAAAGGGGCAAAATACTCTTAAATTTCCTATTAGAAAACAATCTATATTTAATGAATAGCTTCTTTTAGAAGGGAATCCATAGAAGATGGACTTGGAAGAGCCAGCCCCGATGGTAAGACAAAAAATGAGATCGACTTCATCATCACTGACAAAAAACATATAGTCAAAGATGTTACAGTCTTAAATCAATTTAGAGATTTCTCAATACAACAAGAGAAGACGTAAATAACCTAAACGAAGAAATAGTAGATACATTAACACAAGCTCAGGAAAAATCTGGCTTTAAACATGGAAAAGAACAAAAAATTAGTAAAGAAACGAAACAAAAAATGGAAGACCGTAGAATGCTCAGAAGTCAAGGAAATGTTGACTCACAAGATATAAACAGCATCAATAAAGAAATCTCTAAAGCCATCAGACGGAATATTAGAAAATACAACAAGAGAATTATAAACACTATAGAAGACAACAAAAGCATGAAACCATTGAGGAGAAAAATGAAAAATGGCAAAAAAGAAATCTTCCAACTTAAAGACAAAAATTTAAATATTATCTCAGATAGACCAAGCATATTACATATAGTAGAAAGTTTCTATGAAACATTATATAAAAGTCAAGTTCTTCCAGAGCTCATCGAACAACCAATACAAAAGGTATATAATGTAGGATCGGAAGATATACCAGATATATCACGAGAGGAAATTCAACATGCCCTCAAAAATATGAAAAATAATAGAGCTCCGGGGGAAGATGGTGTAGTCATTGAGACAATTAAACTAGGAAGTCCACTTTTGATGTCCCGAATCCAAACACTTTTTAATCTATGTCTGCATAGTGAAAACATTCCAAGTACATGAAAGAATTTGGTTACAATCCTCCTCCACAAAAAAGGGGATAAATCATATCTCAAAAACTATAGGCCAATTAGTTTGCTTAACCACCTATACAAGCTCTTTACTCGAACACTGACAAACAGATTAGAAGCAAAATTCGATTTCTATCAATCAGAAGAACAGGCAGGATTTAGAGCGGGACACGGAACAAACGACCATTTGCAATGCCTTAAAACTCTAGTTGAAAAGTCTATCGAATATAACAGACCCCTTGCTCTTATCTTTGTCGACTTCCACAAAGGATTTGACACAGTCGAAACAGTTGCTATTTTAAAAGCACTATCAGAATGCAGAATAGATCACAGGTATGCAAATATTATTCGAAATATATACGATAATGCGACAACAACCGTTAACCTCCACTGCATAACTGAGAAAATAAAAATTGGCAGAGGGGTACGGCAGGGAGATACCTTGTTGCCAAAACTATTTATAGCAGTTGTGGAGTACGCATTTAAATGGCTAGAGTGGGAATCAAAGGGTATTAGCATCGATGGAAAGATATTCAATGATCTCAGATATGCCGATGATATTGTTCTCATAACAGACAACTTAGGAGAAGCCAGAGTTATGCTACAATAACTACAGCAAGTAACCCAGAAAGTCGATTTAAAAATAAATTATGGAAAAACAAAAATGATGACCAATCTCGTCCCCAATGAGCTAATAGAAATCGAAAAGTCGCCCATAGAACTTGTGGAAAAATATGTGTATTTGGGTCACGAAATAAGGTTAACGCGAGATAACCAAACATGCGAGCTACTTAGAAGAATAAGTCTGGGTTGGGCTGCATTCGGAAAAATGAGAGACGTATTTAAAACAAATATACCGATCCATTTAAAAAGAAAAGCTTTTAACCAGTGCGTTCTACCAGTCCTCACATACGGAGCAGAAACCTTAACTCTCACAAAAACATCAGCCAAAAAATTAAGAAGGACACAACGAAAGATGGAGAGATCAATGCTTGGAATAAGCTTAAGAAATAGAATAAGAAACGAGGAAGTTCGTAGACGAACCGGAGTGGAAGACATTATCGAACATATTACAAGGCAAAAATGGAGATGTGCAGGAGATGTTGCAAGAATGAAAGACGACAGTTGGACAAAAAAATTGCTTGAGTAAAGACCACGGACTGACAAGCGAAGCCGAGGAAGACCCCCAACGCGATGGACCGACGACCTCAAAAGAATCGTGACCAATTGGATAGCAGAGGTGCAGAACAGAAGCAGATGGAAAAGTCTAGAGGAGGCCTATGTTCAACAATGGACAACTCAGGGCTGATTGATGATGATGATGATGTTCTTTGCAAAATCTGAGAAATAATCTCCTCTTTCATTTTTCTCGCCCAGTCCATAACATCTAATAATGTTACTTTGTCTGCCTTTTCCTATCTTAGCATTAAGGTCACCCATCAGAATAGTAAGATCTCTAGTCTTGAGTTGGTCAGTGACGGTCTTTACATCGGCGTAGAATTTTTATGTTCTTCCAGTTCACTTTCCGCTGTCGGTGCATACACTTGTATTAAATTTATATTTCTGGGTTTCGCGTTCAACTGAATCATTATGACCCGTTCAGATACCTGGCATATCGCCCTGTCACATTTGCTAACATCTTTTGTGACTATGAATCCTACACCAATACGATGATAATTACTGTCTTCTCCTGCATAATACACTTCATGATCATCCACATGGCATTGGCCAGATCGGGGCCATCGCATTTCACTAATACCCAGAATTGATATTTGCAGTCTTCTCATCTCATTTATGGCATTCTGTGTTTTTCCGGGTTCATATAAACTCCGCACATTCCATGTGCCTATTCTACAGCTTTTTTCGATATCAAATTTGACCGTTGTAAAGACCTTCTTCTCCGCCCTGGATGCCGTTGTGGTCTTCATCCATAACCCTGGAGAAGGGACCCTTAACACGTACTAGTTTCCCGGGCCAGGAAACACCTGGAATCTGCGGAAGGCAGGGATTTATTCACTTTCCCTGATAGGACTGTCCAAAAAGGAGTTCCTACCCGCTATCCGCGAATCTCTATATACAGTAGTTTTAATATATTAAAATGAGTGAGTTTATTATCTAAGGGGATGTCATATAGTTTTTAGAGAAATTCCCTTTAATTTAAGGTGTCGTAAGCGGTATTTAGATTTACAAATACCACCCCTGATGCCTGATATCTTTCGTACTCGTTGTTACTTTTTGCACTCACGATGACCTCTATTAACATAAGTGACCAATTTAAAAAGTGATTTATAAATTATTGTAATTTAAATTTTATTAATTTATGAAACAAATATTGCACGTCATAAACTGTAGCAATCAGAAAGTTACTAAGATCTCCCTGCTGTACAGAGTTTTCTATAATTTTATGTTGTAACAAATATTAGAGTACTACTACTTTCTTAAACTGTTACACGAAAACTCCACTCGATATACGTACATTTATATGATAAATGTTTCAGTCCGATGCATTAAAAGAAAATACTAATGCATAAAAATGGAAACTTTCCAAGTTTATAATAGACGCTTACTTAAGTTTAAAAATAATTAAAGCAAGTAATATAAATTACTACCTTGCCTATTAAACATAAAAGTAATATAAATTTATATGTCGGTTAACAATTTATATTATAAAAATTTTAACTACGTTAGCCAAGTATCTATGAAATTCCTCGATGCCTAAATTGATGAATATTACCTAATATAAATTTCAAGTCCCACAATAAACCTGCTGTAAAATTTCAAAATCTACGACTAATAAAATTATTGGCAACATTGCAGGAGCTTAGTTTTGTACCAGACAAGGTGTATACGGATCCCAAAAATGTTTTAACGTATTACGGAGCCTACTTGATCCTATGCGTTGGTCGGAGTCTACATAAAGCGCTACTTAGATAATAATATACTCGGTGTATATTTTCCTAGAGTTCGTATAACACCGTTTTAGTACGGATCTCACATTAACCGCTAGATATATATATATATATATATATATATATATATATATATATATATATATATATATAATATATATATATATATATATATATATATATATATATATATATATATATATATATATATATATATATATATATATATATATACATCTAGCGGTTAATGTAAGCTCCGTTCTAAAACGGTATTATACTAACTCCAGGCGAATATACACCGTGTATATTATTATCTGGGTAGCGCTTTATGTGGACTCCGACCAACACGTCGGATTAAGTGGACTCCGTAATAGGTTAAAACACTTTTGGGATCCGTATACATTTCTTTGCGTACACAACCAAACTCCTCCGATGTTGCCAATAATTTGATTAGTCGTAGATTTTGAAATTTTACAGCAGGTACGTTTTGGAACTTCAAATTTATTTAAATATCAATTAATTTAGTCATCGAGGAATTTCACAAATACGTACTTGGTTATTGTAGTTAAATATTTTATGGTGGTAATTTATATTACTTGCTTTAATTATAGATAAACTGAAATTAGTGTCTATTACAAACTTTGAAAAGGCAAGGGTCCATTTTTGTGTACTAGTATTTTTTTTAATGCATTGGCACTGAAACATTTATTATATTATAAATGTACGTTCCGATGTTTCGATTGCCACAGTTTATGACGAATAAAATATTTGTTTCATGAAGTAGTAAAATTTGAATTATAACAATTTATAAATCATTCTTAAAATTGCAATTTTTTACTGTCTTATTTCAGTATTTCGATTTTTAAATGTAGGGAATTCAATATCCTATATTTTAGATACACATAAACACATGGATACACTTATGGCAGATACTAAAAGAAGAAATATTTCGGTACCTTAGTGTAACTTGATTCTCGGCAACATATCTATTACAATTACATATAATATGTTCGGTCTTATTGTTTTAAATGCTTTGTGCTTGTACAAGCTATCATTATTTCAACTTTAAATAATTTTGTTTTTGTATCTTTCGCTGTCAGGCATATCAAAATTTAATATTTAATTTAGAAGTAAATTATAAAGTGTATGTAAGTAAACTATATTTGAGTCGTTTACTGTTATATTTAGGACACTGTATTAAAAAATGTTTTACCGTTAGAACATGGTTGCAAACTTCACAAACTGGTTTATTTTTGCGCTGTAGTAAATAGCCATAAGTAAGTCGTGTCTGGCCGATACGGAGACGGGTGTCATTAGGTGCCACCAATCACGCACCTCGATGTGCATCGCCCTTCCTTCTGGAACTTATAATTAAATTTAATTGGTTGAGAAATGAAAAAGTTTCATATAAAAGTTAATTTATCTTTAAATATGGGACATTTTCGGATCTCAAGTCAGTATGGTTTTACCCGTCTAGGGTAGCTCCCTAGAGCACTTTGCTCGAAGGGCTCTGCGAATTTTCTAAGACTCTGAAGCTGAGTTTTTTTCTTCTTAGAAAACCGGAGACGACACGGGTAAGTATCACATGCTCTCTTTTGTCTTTTACTTTTGGTTTCCAAAGATATGGATATTTGTTAACTTCGTATAGCCTTAATGGAGTGTTGTTCCAAGTTTGTTGCCATTTTTGAATTATTTTTTGTTTTAAGTATGGTTTTAAATCGTTTTGTACCATTATGTTACTTTCTTCGAACATCAGGTTAGTTGGTGCGTTTTTAGCTAGTTTATCTACAACTTCGTTACCTTCAATTCTGACATGAGAAGGCACCCATAAAAAATGAACTTGGATGTTCTTATTTGAAATGTTTTTAAGTTCTTTTTTAATAAGAAATAAAAGGGGGTTGTCACAGTACAATTGAGTCAGTGAGGATAATGAATTTAGAGAATCTTTGATTATTATACATCTTTCTTGGTTTTTGTTTTGTATTAACGATAGTGTTTTTAGAATTGCGAATAATTCAGCCGAAAAGATGGTTGTAATTGACGACAATTTGAAACTAACTGAGATAGGTTTGTTAGACTGATGTCGATAGCCGGAAAAGATATTGTCCGTGGCGCAGGGTTGTGGATTGAGGAGGTATCATAGGTTTTTGGAAATTGAAAATTTAATTTGGATAAGTATGAGCGTATACGAAAGTAAAAAGGATGATCAATTTGATGTGTTTGAAAATTTATTTGTAAATCTATCAGCAAAAACGTTATGCACAACTGGATTATTTCGGTTTCATGACACCGCTGCTGCATATGTTAGGCTTATTGGAAAATATGAATTTTACTACAACGACATATAAACAATTTATGAAAATTTGATGATTTGAAGGAAAAAAATGTCAAATTAGTCTAGAGCAATAACTGAAACAAAAGAATCAAGTGGGAATAATGTCGAATTAATTTGAAAAATTATAATACCAACATAAAAACAAAAATAAAAGAGGCTCTTTGAGAAAGAAAAATAGACACACTTTAGATTAAGTACATCCCTAGAGAAGAATGAATAACATATCTCAGATAAATAAACGGAACAACAGAAACTGAGTATACACTTGTAACTCCAGAAATATCATTAAATTAATTAACGCAAATCGTACGAACTGAAATACAAGAATCCATCACACAGTTAAAAAATAGAACCCCCACGAAAAAAATACAGTAGAGTATAACTACTTTTGTACTCTAGCATTATGGTAAGAAGTTAAAAATATACATACCTACATAATTATATTACCGAAAAGTTAATAAAAACTTCTGTTCGTTAGCGGCAAGAGAAAGCGTATATCAGAATGTGTTATGAAAAATATTGTTAATAATACAGTATGCAATATAATATAATGACAAGAATACTTTTATATCTTTGCTTATGGCATATTTTTAAAGCAAAGCTTCTATACTGGCATTGTATTACTTTTTCTCTCTACAGTAAAATGCTGAGGTGAGCGTCACGGAACTAGCGCCACAAGATGGCGTCGTGAAAGGTAGCTTCATAGAATAGTTCACTACTCTTGATCAATTCGTTTTTAGTCATCATATATTTACTCTAAAAATAACTAACAAAATATAGACATTAAATGAGAAGTAAAAATTAAAAGAATAATATGTCACTAAAAGACTTGATTTGTAACGATTATCAAAATTTAATAAAAGTCATAAATGTCATCCGATTAATAACAACATTAAATCGTCTGTCAATAAAAAATGTGAAGAACAATTGGACAACACATAGTTTGGATTTAGAGGTGGATTGGGAACAAAAGAGGAATTGTGCGCAATGGTGGTACTATTACAAAAATGCAGAGATTATAATGAAAACGTATTCTTATCTAATATAGATTTTTAAAAGTATTTGACACAGTTCAACCTGGTAAGCCCATACATGCATGAAAACACATAAACCTAGATACCAAGATATTAATTTAATAAAAAATCTACTAAAATCAAACAGCGGTAATGCGGGTGAAAGATGAGACAAATCAAGCAGAAATTCAAACAGGAGTCAGCAAGAGATGTGTGTTGTGATGTGAATTGTCACCACAATTATTTAATGTGTACTCCCAACTAATATTTTAGGAGACACTATGGGAAAGAAGTAAGGAATGGAGTGAGCATCATTAATAACAAAAAATTTGCATACTAAACCCCAATTATGACAGAAAATATAGATGATTTACAAATTCTTATAGAAATCATTAACAGATAAAGCAAAAAGATAGAACTCAACTAAACAGATAAAAGTCAATGTTTACAAATAAGAAATTAAGTATGGTTATTAGATTGAGATCGTCGAATGTTATGTATGGTCGCAACTGCTCTATGGGGTAGAAGCTTGGACCCTGAAAGCCAAATCTGTAAACAAATTAAAGGCATTCGAAATGGGACTATATGGGCGTATTCTTAAAATTCCTTGGACTATATAGGCGTATTCTTAAAATTCCTTGGACTGTAAAAGTCTCAAACGAAAAAGCGTTAAGACGAATTGTCTATCTGGACATCGTATCTGGGCCACATAGTTCGAAACGATAAATACTCTTTTTTACGCGTCATCATGCAAGGAAGAGTAGAGGGAAGAAAAGTCTTGGGTAGAAAGACAAAATCTTTAAATCTCAAAAAGAATATCTAAAGTCAAATTTAACACGCTTTCATGCCTTGTAGTGAAATTTTGTTTCTTATTACAATACCGGATCCTGGAAAATTTTAAATACATTAAATTAAATCTCTCGTAAATTATAAAGTCTATTCTTAGATTAAAATAACAGACTTTTTAGTATTATGATATGTAGTATTGTGATAATGTATAGGTGCCAGTATTCTTTTAAAAGAGATTTATAGATTGGTATATAAATTTTACGGTCATGTTTCATACGGTTTTATCTTTCATACAAACGTTGACGAAAACATGTCTTTTCCTACTCTTTAAGTAAGTGATTGATTCGACCGTTACTTGATGGAAATTTATTTTATCTGACAATAAAACAGGTATGCGTTTACATGTTATAGCCTGTAACTGAATAAGTTGAAGAGGGGATAACTATTTGTCTCAAGTTGGTCATTCAGAATTATGGCTGTATTTTTTAATTTGCTGATTTCCCTAAATTCCCTAAATTCTACCGTAGAATCTAAAAATACCTTAAGGCTTTTATTTTAAATATAGTTTTTTAGTAATGAAAATACGTAAACAGAACCTTTAATATACATGTAACCTTTGATCTCTGGGATAAACCCATCTCCTGAACAATAGCGCCGATATATTTTTTAGAAATTTTGTACACTTATTTTACCCGTTTATGTCCTTATTATCCATATATGAGTTGTCACCGATATGATAAACTCACTTACTTTTCACAAAGAGACTCTATATTAAGTACGGTGATTACTATACATCTGATTCGAAATATCGTCTAAAAGTAACAGTATGTAAAATTAAAATTTTTAATGAAAAGTTAAAGATTAGCCATTTCTTATGGGTTTGAAAAGAGAAGCCTTTACGAAAATTTAAGTACTAATAAGACCACCGTAATCGGACGCACTCTGGGTAATGAATAATTAATTAATTGGCTAATCACCCGTTCAATATGATTTTTGTCAAATCGGTCCTTTTTAGGATTAACTATTCTAATTATGTCCATAAATATTAAGGGCATATCTAGAGATAAAGACACTTTACTTTACTTAACTTTATCAGACATGTGCGCTTAGCACAAATGTGACGTATTTCTAATGCAGAAAACATATAGAGGGCCAAACCTAGGGTATTTGGTATTAAACGGATCCCTGAAAATCACATAATAAATGTAAAAGTGCCCTGCCGGCAAGAAAGTAAAGGAAAACTTAAATGAGAGGACAAAACCAGTCAGCTGAGGTAACCTTTCAACTATGTTGAGCTTGGATCCACTATCTACGTATATAATGAACAATATTACGGTTCCTGACTCAGGATCTGAGCACAAAGCTTATTATAAAATTTGTACCAAAAACACAACAATTACTGATATCCAAAGTCTGCAGACAATCAAAGCAAAGACAAAGTTGTTACCTTGCTTAAACCTGGCAAAAACTCCAACGACCACAAAAGCTATCGGTCAATATATTTATTTTGTCAGCTATACAAAATACTTCTGCATATAATCCTTAATATAATTTTACCGATAATAGAACATTTACACAACCCATACCAGTAAATACTAGGATTTTTATTACGTAGACGATACATCTCCTGTTGCACAACCAAAAACTTTTGTTGCTGAAGTTGAAAAAAATCTAAATCATATCTTAAACACAGTAAAAAAATTGATACAAGGTTGAATGCTCGAATAAATGAACTTTGATAAAATAAAGGCAGATATCGAGCACAGTTTTATTAATTAAATGTTGCCCAAGTTCTTTCGCTCCCTAGAGCATCTTGGGTATCTGAAATAAGCCAAGAAATGTTTTTTTAAAGGAAGAAATTTGTAAAGTTGAACATAACACGACACTGGACAAGGACAACAAGGACAACAGTTTAAAATTATTTAAAAAAGTCGAAGATACATTCTGGTCGACAACAGGAGAGAGAATGGCTCCCGGTATTAACGGAAATGTTAAGGCGACATGTGAGATATGACATTTTGGATGGCAGTCACAATCATGTAAATGTGATCTGCACATTTTAAAATTCTATGTAACTAAGCATTGACCAAAGGTCCAACTAACACTACTATAGGAAATTAACTAGATTAATCTAGTTAAAATATTCTATATGTCATATTTCATTAGTTAATTTCCTGTAGTATTGTCGACCTATTGTCCTGTAGTTGGACCTTTGGTCAATGCGTAGTTACATAGAATTTTGAAATGCCTAGATCAGATCTACATGATTGACTGCCCATCCAAGCTGTCATATGTCACATGTCACCTTAACATTTCCGTTAATACCGGGAGCCATTCTCTCTCCTGTTACCTACCAGAATAGCTTCGACTTTTTTAAATAATTTTAAAGTGTTTGTCCTTGTCTAGTGTAGTGTTATGTTCAACTTTATGTTTATTTTGTGTTTCTGACATTCTGCAATTATTGTTGGATAGCTCAAAATTGACAAAGTAAGTCTAAAACGTTAATCACAAAAAACTTTTATCGTCCATTAACTTCGAGTTTTTATCAAGGTTAATCAATTTTTTCATTTATAAAAACGTTTCTTGGCTTATTTTAGATGCCCCTGAAGATGCTCTAGGGAGCTAAAGTACTTGGGCAAGATTTAATCAATAAAACTGTGCTCGATATCTGCCTTTCTTCTTCTTCTCATTGCGCCGTCTCCTTTCGAAGGTTGGCGATCCAAATGGCAATTGTAGTTTTGGAAACTGCTGCGCGAAAGATCTCTGCGGATGAGCGGTCGAACCATCTCCTCAGGTCTTTCAGCCACGAGTTCTGGCGTCTTCCTACTGATCTTTTGCCCTGTACTTTTCCTTCCAGTATAACTTGAAGTAATTCATATCTTTCGCCTCTCAGCACATGACCCAAGTATTGCATTTTCCTCTCTTTGATTATTCTTAGTAATTCTTTTTGTTTACACATGCGACGAAGTACCTCAACATTAGTAACTCTTTGTACCCATGGAATCCTCAACATTCGTCTGTATATATACATCTCAAAGGCATCTATTCTTTTTTCTACTTCGGAGTCCATTGTCCAACTTTCACAGCCATACAGTAAGACAGAAAAAACGTAACATCTGATCATTCGGATTCTAAGCTGTAGACTAAGGTCTGATCTTGTAAAAAATGTTTTAATGCTCATGAATGTTTTCCTTGCTTGTTCGATTCTTGACAGGATTTCTTTTTTTGGATTACACTGACTATTGATATTTGTTCCCAAATATTTTATGGAATTTACCTATTATTTCTATTATTTGACCCTTGGCATACACCTGTACGTTTATTGGTGTCTTTGAAAATACTAAAGTTTTAGTTTTGGAAACGTTTAGATGTAAACCGAACATTTCGCTGTGGTGAACTACCGCATTTATTATATTTTGTAGTTCTTGTGCGTTGCTTGCTATTAAGACGGTATCATCAGCATATCTGATGTTGTCTATGCTGATTCCGTTAATCTTAATTCCGCCTTGGACCTCGTCTAATGCTTCTCTGAATATAGACTCCGAATACAAATTAAAGAGTAGCGGTGATAAGACGCAACCCTGTCTCACTCCTCGTCGGATTTGTATGTCCTCGGATGTTGTGTGCTCTATTTCAATTGTTGCCGTTTGGTGCCAGTATAGTTCTGAGATAATTCGCAAGTCTTGTTCGTCAACTCCAGTTGTTCTCAGAATTTCGATCACCTTTTGATGGTTAACGCAGTCAAATGCTTTTCGATAGTCAATAAAACATGCATATACATCCACATTCATGTCTCTGCATCGTTGCGTTAACACATTTAAAGCAAAAAGAGCCTCTCGTGTTCCCAATCCGTTTCGAAATCCGAATTGAGTGTCACTCATCTGGAACTCGCACTTCTTGTAAATTCGTGTATGGATAATTCTGAGAAAAGTTTTAAGGACATGAGACATCAAGCTTAATATTCGATAATCATCGCATTGTGAGGAATTCGATTTTTTTGGTAATGCTACGAATGTTGATTTTAGCCAGTCTATTGGTATTTTACCTGTGTCATATATCTTATTGAATAGTGCTGTTATTAAATCTAGGCTTTTACTTTCGTTTTCTGCAATTAATTTAAGTATTTCGACATTGATATTGTCTGGACCGGTGGCTTTTCCTTTTCTGCCTTTATCTTATCAAAGTACAATAAAAATAGACTATGAATCAATTTTAAGCCAAACCACGGAAAGAGTCGTGTGCTCCTTCAATGTCCCTAACAGAGACGCTTTCACAAATCTGAACATCCAATAGTGTCATGAAATTCTTAAACTCTGGACTTGCTATAAATACCTTGAAGGTAATTTGTATCACACCTTGTCATTCACAGAACTTCACTACAACTAAATGGCAAACTATAACCAGAAAAATAATATTTTTCGCAAACTTTTCAGCTAAAAATGGGAAGCACATCCTTCAACCTTTAAAACGTAGACGTAGACGTAGATGCTTGCACTCTACGCTTTTGCTGCCGAATATATCTTGCCAGTATGGATGACACCAACACATACTTAATACATAGATTTTGCTATAAATTAGTCAGCCAAATTCAGCGGATATTAAGACTCACATCCATACATAAGCTCTAGAATATCGTAGCTATCAATCCACCTAATATCCAAAGATAAGTAGCTAGAGAAGAACGAAACCAAGTCTAGATTCGCTGCCCTAGAATAGGGCAGCGAAAAGAAAATAGAATAAGCTGCTCCTCGCCATCTGAACCCTCGAGAGGAATTTCCTTATGGTAGCTATCTTCCTAAAATCTTCCAGGACGGCTCTGGCCTGCAAACACGGTTAACCTGTGTGAATGTGGGGTGGTACAAGATGCATCCCACCTTCTTAGATGACTTTGCCCTTCAAATCGCTCTTTTCTGAAGTGACAAGGTTCAATTATTTGAACTGAACATATAAAGTACAGTCAGTAAGCTATTGCTTTTAAAAATCATTACAAATTTGACACTAACTATACTTATATTGATTACATATTACCCCTAAATAGAAGATAAAACATTCAGAAGTATGTAAATGATTAAAGGTCCGCGTATTAACAACGGAACTAATGCCAAGGTCAAACACGTATATAAAGACAGCAACGTCATACAAGAAACTAAATCTCAATGCTAAAGTTGCGCTGGCTATATCCAAAGGCTTTATAATAACTGCATTGCCAAGTTAAATTGGAAGGATGCCCCAAGAGAAAAAATGTCCTTAGCACTTCCACAAATGAAGGAGGAAGGTAACATGAGGTCAGATTTAGGAATAATGAGACTATCTACCGCCCCATCATATTTATCAACACATGCCTGTTCAACTACCTGCTATCCTACTTATAGTCAATACTCATCTGTTGGGGACTATCAAATCAATTACGTAATCAAACAAACCAGAATAAAAAAGTTATCCCAGGAAGGGCACTTCAGAAATATTGACATAAATTTTTAAAACGTTATTTACGTGGCTTATTAAAATTTATATTTTTAATGAAAAGTAAAAGATTAGCCATTTGTTATGGGGTTCAAAGAAAAACCTTCACGATGTTAATTTTTTGAGATATGATTGGATGTTTTCTCTTCATTGCATACTGAGACGCCCAAGTGGCATTTTTCTGTGCTAACTTCCTTCCATACCAGTTTTACAAGTTTGACATCTTGGCGTCTATGCATGTGTCCGATCTACCTTAAGCAATTTATTTTCCTAAACAATATCGTTATAAGAGCTTTCTTTATTCAGTATGTGTTCTTCTTCTATACGGATTTGTAGCGATATGATAATGAGGTTAAAACAATGTTCCTATTATTTTCCTTTCAAATATTCGTAGTTCTTCTTTATCTCTTTAAGTCATTGTCCATGATTCGCATCTATGTATTAAAATAGGTAAAAAGTTTAAATTATGATCTGTATTTCTTTAGTGACATTAATATTAACCATGATTATTTATCTAAGATATTTAAAGTGTTCCATATTTACGAAATTGTAGTTGTTAACTTTAATATTTTATCAAGATTTATTAAATTGGTCTCTTCTGTTGATTCGCTTGTATTTGGTTTTCATTTCTTTGATTTTAAGTAAAACGTTTTTCGTGCTCTCTTCACTTTATTGAAGATGTTTGCGGACGGGAGAGTTTCTTATGAGATCTATATCATTAGCACATGCTAGGAGTGCTTTGTACGTTGGCCCGTTAATGAATTACATCTTAAATAGGCCTCATTTCTATTTTAGTAAGATGTTCATTAATTTTTTGACTATTTGAATCGAGAATTTATATTTTATTCGACTGTTTTATAACACAGTGTTTCTTGGTGCATATTTTCATCTTTGGTTTTTTGTTTCCCCTATCATGAGTATAAGGATTTTGCTGGATATCCACATAGAGAACCTGGTGGTATGTACATGATGTTTCCATAACCAACGATCGAAAATTTGTCTTATTGTAAAGTCATGATGATTTTACTAGAAAATATAGTGTTGTTTAATAATGTGCTTAATTAAACACATATACCAAAACGCAATAGCCAGTGTTAGAGTGGGTGATCGTCAAACCCAGAAATTCCCGATAAAACGTGGAGTACGTCAGGGGGACACCACATCGCCGAAACTGTTCACTACGCTTTTGGAATATATAATATGTAAAAGAGCAAAACTGACCGACAAGTGCATAAATATAAATGGAGAAAAGCTTAGCCATCTAAAGTTTACAGATGATATTGTACTAATAGCTGATAGGATATATGAGGCCAAAGAACTTTTAAATCAGCTCTACCTTTCCTCGCTAGAAGGGGGATTGAAAATAAATATGTCTAAAACCAAGATGATGACAAATCTTGTAGTCAGCGAAGATATATGCGTAGGAACAAGATTCATAGACCAGGTAATGGCCTATAAATACTTAGGTCATAAGATTCGCATAAGAAAAAAAAACCAAACCGTTGAGCGTCTCCGTCGTATAAGACTGACTTGGGCAGCCTTCGGCAAGCTGAACCATATTTTCAAATCATGTGATATACCAATATGCCTTAAAAGAAAAAAACGTTTAATCAGTGTGTTTTGCCAGTGTTAACTTACGGTACGGAAACGTTGACCATGACAAGGAGAATAGTTCACAAAATCCGTGTGTGTCAAAGGGCGATGGAGCGTGCTATGTTGGGCGTTTCACTACGAGACAAGATCCCAAATCGCCAGCTACGACAAAGAACAGGAGTGGCTGATACAGTAGAGAGAGTAGCAACACTGAAATGGAACTGGGCAGGTCACGTGGCTCGAATGACAGATAATAGATGGACAAAGCGGATACTGCAATGGAGACCAAGAGATGATGCCTACTGAAGCAGAGGTCGTCCACCAACACGTTGGACTGACGATCTAAAACGTCATAGGAATTGGATGCAAGAGGCACAAGATCGAAATAGATGGAAAATTATGAGGGAGATCTATGTCCAGCAGTGGATAAGCGAAGATTGAATGATGTTAATAATAATAAAGTTCAAGCAACAATTCCTATATGCATTAACTTGGTAATGATATTTCTGCTCCCCGATACCTGTGCAGTCCCGAAAGCAACAAAACTGCTACACTCATGCTTCCTATTATCCAACAATTAGCCAGTCCAGGACTATACGCCTTATTTTGGTACTGATACTGCTGCCCCTCATAAGTGAACAAAATATGCAAGGAAAGTTTTGGCAATTTATTAATTTTGTGTGTTAGAATAATGTTTCTTCGAGAAAGTGTAGAATATCTATTTGCTATCTGGATTTAATCGATAAATTAAATATTAGAATGCTATAAAATAATGCTATTAGTAGCAAAAAAACGGTCTAATAGTCACTAATACAAAAATCAAATAAATGTTCTTTAACGTACAAAAGAGAAGATGTAGAGTGGGGCATAACGTAACGCCATACGATAAAGCCATATCATTTTGAAAGATTGAAGCGTTTTAGATATCCTAGATAACGTTGTCACATAAGAAATAAAAGGGAATATTCAGGTACCTAGCTAATTGATGTATATATAACCCTTATAATACTTTTAAATCCAGAAGTCTAATACGAATCTCTAAAAGCAGAATACATAAAACAGTGATTAAACCAGTGCTAATGTGTGGATATGTGACAAGAACGTATTAATTAGATCAGGAATCAGGATTGCTAGAAAAGCCATCAGAGGTATTTTCCGACTTACAAAGGTGCGAGTACTAACCAATACCGAACGGAACTAATGCCAAGGTCAAACATATATATTAAGATAGCAATGTCGTACAAGAAACTCAATCTCAACTCCAACGTTCAGCTAGCTATATCCAAAGGCTCTCTCAATAACTGCATTGCCAAGTTAAATTGGGAGGATGCCACGAGGCGACGTCTACGAATGAAGGGTGGAGGTAACATATGATCAGATTTAGGAATAATGAGACTACCTACCGGCCCATCATATTTATCAACACTTGCTATTCTACCTACAATCAATACTTCTCCGTTGGGGGCTATCAAATCAATTACTTGTAATCAAACAAACTAGTCTTAAAAAAATTATCCCAGGAAATGCACTTCAGAAATATTGACATAAATTTTTAAAACGTCATTTACGTGGCTGAGTTTACAATAGAAATGAGGAGACAAAAAGAAGAAAAGGCAATAGAATCTTGCTGTGTTTTGACTATGCGATGACAATGATCTTTATATAGCATAGAGAGAGATAGAGAGAAGAATGTCTATGTTTAATCTAGAACCCTCTGGTTTTCTCCCTTTCGAATTGGGTATGTATATGTATTACCATAGAAAATAAAAGCAAGAGGACTATAATTGTGAAACTTTATCTAAAAAGTAAAATCAATAAACAAATTATATATACAAAAAGATTATATAAGTAAATCCCTAATATTTACACAGAGTGCTTTACAAAAGGTGAATGAATGAGCATAAAAACACAACTGTTTTAAAAACATAATATTATTAGACGAATTGTGGATTCATTTCACGCAAACTAAACCTGTTTAGTTAAAATACTACAAAATAAATCAGAAGACTATGCTAAAATATGATACGGCAAAAAAAAGGCAATGACTTTTACAGCTGATTGTCGTATACATATCAATGTAACGCAATATGAAGATTTGGCCACAGCATATGAATATTGTCTCGTAATGTTATATGGACGGTGTAATGCATCACTTGACCAAGCGCCAAAAATTGATTTTGAGATATTTGACTTTAAAGTTTTCACTCTATTAAAATTCACTATATGTTACAATTGTCGTAATTTTTTGTTTTCGAATACAGTTTTTTATGTTTCTTATAAGTGCGAAATAGTAACTTAGCCAATATTAAAGAAAAACAAAAAAAATAAAAAGTCTTTTGGTCGACTTACGATTTTCGCCACATTGTGTAATTGTGTTATACATTAATAGACCAAGCGACATGGAGGTCGTTTAGTCTAGTGATGAGTAACTAAAATATCACTTTTAATGAATGATTGGTAGGCCACAAGCTATTATTTCTTTTTGAGTATGACAATAATAGTCGTTGTTTTTGAATATTTTATATTACCTACTTAAGAAATTAATCAAAAATATAAAATCTTCTAATGTCGTCTTCTATTATATTGTTTCTGAAAAGAGAGCAATACAAAGGTTTTGCATCATTTGGTATTAGGTGCGTTAAAGATCTTAAGTCGTTAAGCTTAGGCACAGAAAGTGGCTTGCCTGTGGGCCAAAGAGGAATCAAGTGGTTACTTACGGATTGCATTGCAACAGGCCGTTCTTTTTGAAATTCCTTGTAAAGATTTACTTCCACTTCACTAGTGTTAAGTTTTCATAAAAATAATCAGTGGGAATCCTTTCTTATTTAAATTTCTGTTGTTTTAAACCAGCCTTACTGTTTTCTATGTCTTACTTACGGTTTGTAATCATAGTTTCTAACTTCTTTGTTCCAACGAATTCTTCTGTTTTCATTCTGTGAACTACTAGTGGGTTCTTTTTACGGGATTTTTTCATCACGTTTATTAATTCATCAACGATATATAAACGTTGTTGAAATTTTAGGGCATTTTCAAAATCTCCAAAATCACTACCATTGGTAAAAGCTATGATTAGGAAGGAAATAGCGTAATGTAATTTTTTCAAGGTAGGATGAGTTTCCAAAATCGTTTTCAGAATCAAAACTATTTTGATGTTGCGGTTTTGGCCGCCACAAGAGTCTGACCACAAAATTACATGTTTTGCAGAAGTAACATTTTCTTCAATATGTTTCTTAAGACAAATGCCTACGTCCCGACCAGCTTCACCTTTGGTGACCTTATAAATATAAAAATGACCTTTGTTATCCTTGGCGCTATGGATACCAAGGTTGTAAATACATAATTGACGCTTATAATATACAATATTTATTAGAATTCTCGGAAGGTGAAGAGTTATTCTTTAAATCAAAACAAAAGCTTTCCACTTCTGGTTGATCGTTGCTTATCTTCATGTCTAGCTTTCTTCTAGATTGTGCATTTTCAGCTAAGTGCACATTTTTTCTTTTTTTAACTTGCTTAATTGTTCGTTATCTGCGCAGTTTTTAATTTCTAATTCGAAACAATCACATCTACTACAAGTAACTTTTTTCTTTGAAGATTAAATCGTGTTAAAAACATTTTTTTGTAAAACGAAAATTTAACAAGGTCATTGTCTGCTTCTTCAATATACAATTCATACATTTTATTTAATGTTGTGTCTTTTGTTAGGTATTCTCTTTCTGTGTTAGCTCTTCTGTTATGTGACTATTATAGAAAAATTTAAGCAATAACTGCCACTACTTCTTAACCTAAACGCCTCAACAAGTTGCCAACGTCACCATTGTTAATAACGTTTATGTACATATATTGCCAAATATTCGATGTACAATCATTAAAATGCTCGCAAGAGGCGCTTGGTTTACTGATGCAAAACTAATACACAAAAATTCGTCGCTTGCTCTAGTTATGCAAAATTCAAAATCCAAAGTAAAAAGAAAGGCACTTAATCTTTTTAAATATATCTGGTTATCCGTTACTAACAGGTTAATGGGATTTATTACGTAGATAGTTTATGCTTTTTTCCACCTTCTTCTTTAAGTTCCATCTTCTATCGAAGGTTGGAAATCACCATGGCTATACGGACTCTGTTGACTGCCGCTCTAAAAAGTTCTGCACTACTGCATTCAAACCATTCCCTTAAGTTTTTAAGCCAGGATATTTTTCGTCTCTAACTATTCTAATTACGTGTATAAATATTAAGAGTATATCTAGAGATAAAGACACTCCACTTTACATATGCGCTTAACAAAATGCAGCAAGCGCATAGATGGCCAATCCTATGGTATTTGGTATTAAGCTGATCGCTGAAAATTACATATTAAATGCAGGGAAAGAATCAACGAAAACCTTATAATGAGAGAAAACAAAACCAGTCAGCTGAGAGAACCTTTCAACGATGTTGAGCTTGGATCTGCTATCGTCGTATATAATGAACAATATTACGGCTCTTGGCTGAGGATCTGAGCACAAAACTAACTATAAAATTTGAACCAAAAATACAACAATGGCTAATATCTAAAGTCTTTAGACAAGCAAAGCAAAGACAAAGTTCTTGCCCTGCTTAAACCTGGCAAAAACTCCAACGACCACAAAAGCTATCGGCCAATATATCTATTTATTTTGTCCGCTATACGAAATACTTCTGCACATGATCCTTAATATAAACCGATAATAGAAGAAAAACTCAAATTAAAAGACAAAAGTGGCTATATTTGACAGGTTAAATCATATACGTCACAAATACTAAATCTTGCTAAACACAGCGAAGAGAAGTACGAAAAATATCAGGTATGAGGATTGGTATTTGTTAATCTAAATGCCGCTTACGACACCTTACATTATAGAGTATTTCTCCAAAATCTATGTAATATCCCCTTAGGTAATAAACTCACTTGTATTATCCGCGTATGCCCACACAACAGAACATTTTTCGTATCAGTCAATGGTAAGAATAGCAGATGGAGAACGTAGAATAACGGTCTCCTTTGGGGTACTGTAATGGCACCTACTCTGTATAACATTTCAGCCAAAAATTTTTGTTGGTGAAGTGGAAAAAAATCTAAATCATACCTTAAATACAACAAAAATAGATTATGAATCAATTTTAAGCCAAACCCCGAAAAAAGTCAAGTGTGCTCCTTCAAAGTCCCTAACAGAGATACTTTAACAAATCTGAATATATAGTAAAGGAAAATCAATATAATCCTAAAATAACAAGAAAAATCCTTATCATATACGATAATAAATATTTTTCGTATACTTTTTGGGTTTTCTTGTTATGTTGAGACTATATTTATTTTCCATTACATTAAAATGCTAAAGTGATTGAAAAAATTAAAGAATAAAATATAGAATAAAACCTTTATTTATAAAAATGTTACAAGAAATGTTATATGTGTTACAAGAAATATTAATAATACAAGCCAAGTGTAGTATAATTTAGTTTTCTTAATGTTGTGACAACAACTGGTCAGTATTTAAATAATTGTTTTGTCATTCTTATGTCAAGTTTTATGTGAATAAAAGCCTAATTCCGCAAAAGATATTTTACTACAATTTTAGTCGCATAAACTTACAATGGAGAAGTACTTTAGACAGAGACGGACTAAGGCCTAGGCACGGGCCTAGAGCAGGTAAATTTTGGGGCCCGGAAATTAGTTTTTGACGTGACAACGTCTTAAATTAGGTTGTGGCTCGGAGTCATTTAAGAAAAAGTGTAACGCCCGCTCACGTCTGTTACAGTGAGTCGCCGAACGAGAGAGAGGCCCGCCGGACCGGCGAATGCCTTGCGTCTCCCACTCAAACATGATCGGTCCGCTGCGCGCGGCACTAGAGAATTAGGCGCGTTGAATCGCTAAAGTTGAAAATCGTTGAAAGTATCGTCAGCTGTGTCTGTAGTGAAAATGTGGAGTGCTTAGATTCGTCATTTACAACAACTACAACAATAAAGGTAAATAATTGTACACTAATATTTCATTATCGTAAACTATGATTGATTGATTAATTGTTAGATTGACACAAAAGTTGAGAAACTGAGTTTATAGGTTATGTCATACTATTGACAAATGTTGATAGTGTTAAGTAAATTATTAGTTTAAATCACTCTGCAATCAATCGTAATTTAGTCGATTGAGAAGAAACAGCGCGTATTTCTAGTCAAACATTTAAAATAACAAATTATAACTTCTAACCTGTCAAAACAGGGCGACCAAACAAACGAACTAAACCGACCAATCACCACGCGCGGAGTTAGAATTTAACTGTGTTTAGCAAGAATTTCAAATTCCAATTTTAGTAAATGTTTTAATTTTCAACTTTACCATTTACATTTACAAATTTTAATTAATTTCAAATTTATTTAGCAAAAATTTGAACCTTCGATCTGAATAAGTGTTTTGATTTTCAAATTGATTCTTTAAAATTAAAAATATTAAAATATATATAATCAGAAGTGAACGTCACATAACATTATCTGTACTTATTATTATTTAATATGTAGACAAATACATGTGACCATACTTGGTAGACACAATTGGAAATAGTAATTTTTTATAACTGAAAAAAATAAATATATAAAATACTGGTAGCAAACAATAACTTCAATGATCGATATCTCCGCAACTAATTGATATATCGAAAAAAATTTCAAATAAATTTTGTAGAAAATAATAAGATCAATAATATAATATAAAATAAATAATATATAAAATAATATATAAAATATAAATAATATATAAAATAATAATATAATAATATATAATATATAAAATAATATATAAAAAAGACGTTGTCACGTAAAATCTTCGCCCGTAAAACCGACTTTACAGGCAACCGATTTTTTAATTTTTATTTTAATTTACCAGAATAACGTGGTATTGATTAATTAAAAATCCACCAAAATAAATAAATACATCTTTGAAATCATCTTCTATTCTATTCACCAAACAACGTTAATGACAAAAGGAACGAATAATTGACAATGACCACATCTATTATACCTCATAGCAATTTTTATAACAAGATCTAAAATTACCGGTACCATTGACACTGGACTAGAAAAAACAAATGATAAATGAAAAAAAATATTGGAATGAAGTACGTAAACGTGTGGTAGCGACAATTAAATTTATTTCTTTATATTCTTTAGCGTCTCGTGGTAAAAATTAAGTGTTTTAGTAAAAATAATAGTAATTTTATAGGTCTTTGGCATATGTATCTGAGTTTGATCCATTTCTGCAGGAAAACATACAAAAATATGTAAACTGCGGCACCACTACTAAACTATTTGTCGTGTACAATATGTGATGAATTTATTTCTATTATATAGAAAGATTTACAACTCAAAATAGTGAGCGAAATAAAGGAAGCCAAATTTTAAGAGCAAACACTTAACTATTTAACCTATTTGTGACACCATGCGGTTTGCTCGTACCGATGCTTTAAAATCCTTAAAGAAAAATTATTAAGAAATTAAACATTATTTGTGCATTTTTCTTCAAACAAAGATAAAAACCCGCTAACAAAGTCCGAAGCTGCCGGTTTATATACAAACTTCTAATAATACGGATATGAATATGATTTACTCTTTATAAGTACAAGAAACCAATTCGCCAAGGATTTTTGCTTATATGAGGAGATATACCGTGAAATGTAACTTTTAGATTCTCCATATCTCTCTTACATCTTTTAGCATCGTCTGTTTAGTCCGTTTAGTTTAATCTCAGTCCGTTACTGACTTTAAACCAGATAAATTAGAGGCTGATCCAAACTGTCAAACTTTCACCAAAGAATTCAAACATTGGTATATAACGTTCAAGAATTTTTTGGAAAGCAATGAATCTAAAGATAAATCGCTAGAAGATAAAGATAAGTACATGCTTTTAATAAATTTTGTCTCGCATACAGTCTATGATTACATAAGCGAAGCAATCAATCTGGAAAACCCAATGCTTTTTTCACACGTACTCTCACAGATTCTGACTGAAAATATTATGCAATTGAAAAAGAAGCATATATGCGTTGAAGTATTAAAAAAATGCAGACATTATCTGGCAGGAAAGCAATTCAAACCAATCACAGATCAAATCACTATTTTATTTATATAAAATGCCGGGATGGCCGGGATATATAAAATCTGACAGGAGAACTAGCTTTACTTCACAAGAATTTATTAATTATCTACACTCTAAAGGAATATGTTCAAATAGAACAACACCATATAACCATGAAGGAAATGGTTGTCGAAAGATACAATAAGTTATATGGAAATTGGTGAATCTAACAGTGAAAACCAAAAATTTAGACATCACTAAATAGGAAACTCCTTTACCAGGTGCTCTGCACTATATACGAAGTTTACTGTTGAATTGAATTGTTATATTATTGAATCACGATAATTATGAAGATGAAAGTCCAAATAACATACTAGAGAATTCCATTACTAAATCAATACCAGATGAGACAAAAAATTTACCTGTTTAATAACCTGATGATAATTATGAACCAAGATTGGAAAATACAAATTTTCAATCTACCTGTAAATCAGCTGGAACTAAAAATAAACCAACATAATTGCAATATTTTGTTCAAAAATAGGGACGGGTGAATGTAATATAATTTCTGAGGACATTCTGAGTTCTTTGTAGTACTTACACCCTAATCTAATAACACAAACTACCAGCGGTCAGTGAGAACTCTTACAGTCTGGTGTTCTACTCACAGAGAATACAAGAACTCTGCTAAGTTGGAAACAGAAAAATTAAATGATTTAGTTCTAGAAAGAAGTTTATTAGGGCTGCAGTCAGAAGTTTGGCCGGGATGTTACAGAAACACTCTTTTGACTTTTGGTCTAGCTTTCGGAATTGTTTTATTCCTTTTTCAAAGCACTGTAAAGGCCGTATGACATTATGCATTTTCTTGTATCATTTCTTATATCGTTTCTGATATAACAAAAAAATGGATAGTGTCATACAAGCGTATAGTTCTTATATCAGAAACGATACAAGAATTTGTGTCTGCTGTAGTTTTTTGTACAAGAAATGCGCCAATTTGTGCGCAAAAACGTAAAACTTCTGTCATAATGGCGGTTGGAGGAGAACTTTGATATACAATTAGACCAAGCAGACATCAGAGAAAAGTGCCCACCAACAATAACCAAGATTAGAGGCTACAGCAGTAGCCAAATTGATAAACAATAAATCACAGGGATTGGATCACATAGCATCGGAACTATTGAAAGTAGGAGGAGATGTATTACTAAAAACAATACATAACCGCATTAAAAATTCGTGATGAGTTTAAAGATTATTTTATATCTCCAAATAAGAGAGTAGAATTTCAAGAGCATGCCATTTAAACACATAATTTGTAAAAAAAAACAAATAAATTATTACAACCAAATTATTCATTATTTCTGTCTTCCATTACAGCCTGTTGAATATCTTAAAAAATTGTGGTTTCTAATTTAGTTTTAATATTGGGACATTTTATTTCTTTTATTTTTGAACCACAGTATTTTAAAAAATAATCAGTAGCATCTGGCTTGGTGTCCTCAGGTACTGCAGATCTATTTTTATATGTGTCAAAATTTCGACCAATCATGTGCCGAATCACATATAATTTCCGGTAAAAGAACTTGCATAGTGTCATACAGAGCACAAAATGTACATGCAAGAAACGATACAAGAAAACATAAATAACTTTCTATATCAGAAACTATATAAGAAATGATACAAGAAAATGCATAGTGTCATACGGCCTTAATAAGAGGAATGTGTAAATATTTACAATATATCATAATTCGCCAGTGCAACTTACTTCTTGATTAGAAGGCTTACTTCTTGAGATTATTTATATAAAGCTTTGACACAACATTAATAACACACATATAATATATAGTTCACATCGATACTCCAAACCGAGCGGACGTTAGGTGGTTCTTCGTTAACAACGTGAGACCAGTTTTATCGAATTGAATAGATAAGTAAATGTTAAGTGATTAAAAATCAATCAATTAGTAATATACTTAAAAACAATAAACTCATCAAATTAAATTTAAAAACAATTCATTAATTTATTTATAATGTTTCCAACGGGGAATGGACCAGGATTCGACAACTACATAGTTAGCCAACAAATGCAAAATGTAAACAGCCAGCCATTACCAATCCAGTATCCATCAAACCAAATGAATTGTTACCCACAAATGCAGATTCCAAACAACACACAGGGTCAATCACAAATCAACAATATACAGGGTTATTAACAAATCTCATCACAAACAGCAGGTATGTACAATATGCAAATAAATCAACCAACCACCAATTCTTCGACGAATATGATATTTCCGCCCAATAAAGAACAATATATAAATCAACAAAACGCGCCAAACAACAGCAATATAAATAACAGAAATAGCCAGCAATACTACAGAATGTCATCAACAAGCGATGACGAACCAGAAAGTGCAAATGTGTCAACAAAAAACTCATGGCAAGTAGTTAAAACTACAAAACGCAGAAAAATCAGATCAAATGTAGAAACAGACAAAGACCATTACACTATCGAACAAATATAATACACTAACGGATACCCAATAAAATGAAACCAATCAAAATGAAACAGCGCCAAGAAAACCTAAACCACCACCAATATTTGTTTACGGTGTAAACTACTTCCCAGAAATGAGGAAAAATTTACAGAAATAGCTGAAGCTGAACAATACGAAACCAGGACTATGGCAAATAATAGTCAAAATAATTTGTAGCGATCCAGATATATACAGAAAATTATCAATATTTATGAGAGAGAACAACATTATTCATCACACATATCAACCAAAGGAAGAAAGGGCCTATAGAGTCGTAATTAAATACCTTTACTATTCACATGCAACAGAAGATATCAAACAAGAACTGACAAAACTGGGTCACAAGGTAAGAAACATCATTAATGCTAAACATAGGATTACAAAAGAGCCGGTAAATATGTTCTTTGTTGACCTTGAACCATCAGACAATAACCAAGATATTTATAAAATTCAGAAATTACATCACTGCAATATACAAATTGAACCACCCATAAAAAACAAAAATATCATCCAATGTATGAGACGTCAATTATATGGCCATTCAAAAACATATTGCAATAGACCATATGTCTGTGTAAAATGTGGAGGGCAGCACAGTGCAAACAGTTGTAAAAAGAACAAGAACACACCAGCTACTTGTGCTTTATGTGAAGGAGATCACCCAGCTAACTATAAAGAATAGAAATAAAAATATAGCACAAACTACATATAATCATCACCAAAATATGTCGCAAGCACGTAACAGAAACTTTATACCCAATACAGTAAGACCAAATGTAAGCTATGCTAATGCAGCGAGTAATAGACAACCTCCTGCTGCTCCTTCAGATAACCAAGATTCAAACACTATTCTTATGAAGTTTTTAGAAGAATTCAAAGCCATGTTTAATCAAATCTTGCAACAAAACAGCATGGTAATAAACATGCTAAGTAAACTCGTATGCAAATAAAATTCTTTTTGCGAATAGCTAAATGGAACGCCAATGGCCTGCTGAATCATAAGGACGAGGTGATAATATTTCTACAACAAAATTTTATAGATATATTATTAATAAGTGAGACACATTTTACAGACAAATCGTATTTTAAAATACCTCATTATCTAACGTACCATACTAACCACCCAGACAAGACAGCCCATGGAGGTACAGCAATCTTGATCAAACAATCAATCAAACATTTCATGATGGAAAGTTATATAACAGACTGTATCTAAGCTACAGTAATTAAAGTGTGCTCATTACCTTACGAAATAACAATAGCAGCAGTATATTGCCCTCCAAAGCACAATATTAAAAAAAAACGATTTCGGATTCTTCTTCAATACTCTAGGTCCAAAATTTATCGCAGCTGGTGACTTTAATAGTAAACACACTTACTGGGGATCAAGATTAATAACAACAAAGGAGAGAGAGCTCTATAGCTTAATGCAAGAAAATAAATACTCATATTTATCAACAGGAACACCAACGTACTGGCCAACGGACCCCAAAAAAAGACCAGACCTCTTAGATTTTTGCATCATAAAAGGAATATCTAACACCTTTATGGACATAGTTCCAAGTTATGATCTATCTTCAGATCATTCACCAATTATTGCAACAATTAGCACATGCGTTATTAACAAACAACCTACTCCAAAACTGCATGGACCTAGAACAGATTGGAACCTTTACCGAAAAATACTGGATGAAAACATTAATTTAAATGTAAGACTAAAAAGCCCTTCAGAAATAGAAGCAGCTACAAACAACCTTATAACTTTATTGCAAAACGCTGCAAAAGAAGCGACACTGAACGATGCAGATAAGCTTCTCTTAACACAAATTATAATTTCGTAAAAGTAACTTTACATATTTTTTTAAACATTCATATACATATTTTACAAAAAAAAATATGGCAACACTGTGACACGGTGCCTTGAGGAACATATATTTGGTTATATTGGGTACTAGTAAACTAATCATTGTCCGATTTATGTCAATATTGTCTAGACATTTTAGCCAATCAAAAGATAATAAATGAAAGAACACCTGGACATTGTTTAACTAGATATTGTAATACTGAATAGGGGAAAATTTCCCAGCACTGTTAGGGATCAGTTACAAGGCTGCCAGGTCTAGGGATATTTCAGTATAAAAGGGACAAAGGGATTTTTTTGATATTTAGTGTAAAATCTAGGGATTTTTGACCGGCTTAAATATTTAACTACATAGGCCATAGTACCTACTCTGACATAGGCCTATTATTATAAAATTTTCTTTAATTCAGGTATAAAACCACTTCGTATTTACAGTATTAAATAAGCGATCTTTCATTACAAATAATTAAACCATAGTTTAACCACAAATTACAAACTACTAGTAAACTATTTAAGGATTCTATTATCAGATGTAGCTAACTGTCCACATTCTTGGAATCTTTATTTTATGCTACCAAATAGATTTCTGCCAAAAATAGATTCCTATATATTTTCAGAAACGAGAAGCATACTCTGGAGCAGGAATTGGGGATTTACAAAAATCTTAGGTTTTATAAAATAAATAATTAGGGGATTTACAGTAGGAATCAGGTGAATTACAAGGTTCCTGGAAATATATAAATAAAATTCTTTGCTTCACCGTCTCATTTATCTTCAAGTTGTATTTTGTATTAATTTTATTAAGTGAATAATACATAATAATATATTAAATTGAATATTCAAAGCCATAAATAAGTATGTTATTCCGTTTTTGTTAAATCTATTCAAATCGTCGCTATTGTACCGTTTAAAAATGTAATGTTTTTGAAATAAAGGTATAAAACAACAATTATTTTTTTCTATTCATGTTATTATATTAGGCAACCATCAATTACCATTATTTTATTCTGAATTAGGCAACCATATACACATTTATTCCAATGTATGGATTTCTATGGATATTTTAATGTTCAATTTATAGAGGACAAAAATTTTCACCTAGCAACACTGATCAGTTGCTATATGCACTGAACAACACTGTTGTTCGGTGCTATATGCCATTCATTAAATAGAGAACTGGTGTCTGAAAGAAAATGTCAGCGTTTACTCTTCCAAAACTAAATTGGTTTAGTTACATTACAAATATTCTACTCAATTATACTCATTACTCAATCACAAATAAGAAGCTTACTGGGCTAAGTGAGCTGAAATTATTTGGAGATATACTTGAAAGAACCGATGAGGTCAAGTCTCTAGAGGTAAATCTAGGAGTTGAAAATTGACTTTTTTGCAACGAAAAAAGATCAGTGTCTTGATATGCTTTAGTTATGTAAACAAATGTGTTGCATGTGAAGCCAGAAATAGTGATAAAGAGGTTTCTAAGAAAACAGAAACAATTGTAATTGCCTGCTTTAATTTGGATCTGGAAAAAATATTAACTAAAATCTAATCTAATCTAAACTAAAAAAATCTCGCCTGGTTTAAGATGAAAAAGAAGAACTATTCGCTGAAGTGACCCTAGATATGTTTAACTTTTAGATTTATGATATGTACTTCAAGCTTAATTTTCTTCTACTTTCATACTTCATGTGTGCCTTTAGCTTCATTGGATCTATTAATGTTTGAGGATTACTGTTAATTAATTTTAGAAATTTTTTATCTTTGCCATTTGCTATTGAATTTATTGACTTACACCACATATATAAAGCAGGTCTAGTGATAAATTTGCATATGTTCAAACCAGTCTCTCCATGATCCTTACAATTGAAAGGTGTAAAATTTAAATGGCTCATAATTTCTGTACATAACAATTTGCACAATGGTTGCATATGGCATATTCTTGGGATTAAAAACATCAATATTGCTAATGATTCAGATACAATATAAGTTAAAAAATTTCCAAAAACTGTTGAACTAGACATATTATATGTTCTTGCCTTAATAAAATCAGTTAAAGAATTTCCAGGAACTGTTAAACTAGACATATTATATGTTCTTGCCTTAATAAAATCAGTTTCACCTTCATTTATTCTATATAATATATTAGTTTTACACCGTTTGCATGAAACCCTTTTTAACATTTTTTTGGCTATATAACCTGCAATATAGGTTACAGTAGACCTTCCCACCCTAGTTCTCTGTATATTTGAAAGTTCTACTGGAATTGAAATGTTAATTTCAGGTGCCAAAGGGCTGCAACCTGGTAACACTTCACCTGTTACAAAAATTCTTAAATTATCTACAGCTCCCTCGCTAAGATCTTGTTCACAATTTGTATATGGTGAATGATATGACATAAAGTTATTTACTAACAAAGCTTTAAAAGTTGTTACAGCATTAGACACATTTGTTGAATTACTTGTATGTCTGTAAGTCCTCATGAGCCCAAAAAAATTCTCTAATGCATCTTGCTGAAACACCCTTAATAACAAGAAGTTAGACTCTTTCTTAATTAATTTTGATTTTAAATACAAAAAGCCACGAATGGTGAATATTAAATTTGTTAATGTAGGTACACTAACAAATTTATTTTTTCTTTCATCGAAAAATTTCATTTTTCTCAAAATGTCCAAAGAATTTTTCCAGAATAATTTATGCTGGGATGTTTGTGTAACACCACCTTTCAAGGGTTTACTACAGGGAGCTGTTTTTTGGCTTGAATTTAATGAATCAAATAATTGATCCAAAAATAAAATTAATTTTCCTGTATCTGCGGCTTCTGGGGCAAGGTTTACTTGAGATTCTGTAACGTTAGGCACCAATTTGTAACGTTCCAACGAACATTCATTGGGTGCCAATTTGTAATCCTTCGAGGCTCAATTTGTAACATCCCAACGTTGAGCTGCTGTTGTCAACTTGTAACCGCAAACCTTAGTTTGCTGCTACAATCCGACTAACATCACTAACAACGTTGGAGTGACAAATCGTTTCCCGTTGGGACCAATTTTTAACGTCATAACCCCTAATGTATTAAAAACAAAATTGCTACATTAGACGTTATACGAAACACTCCCTGGCTAGCTCACTCAGGACGTGAATATGGCCTACTCTGGAGCAACACACGCAAACAAGTAAAAAGAAGAAACAATACACAGTTAAATTAACACATGTTTATTAAAATATTAAACAAAAAGGGCAGAAAAATACATGTTTAAATATTATATTGAATTTAAATAAAAATTATTTGACTTCTTGCAGTGTTACATTATAGTAAGGAAAAATGCTTGTCACCAAATCCTAGGTTTTATCCTGGTCTTTTCTGCTATGGTTGTTAGCAAGCCATGTTGTTAGTTGTGGATTTTCTTGCCCTGGAGTCAACTCTCCTATCGGAATGATAGTGCCATTCTCAGGCCGGTTGGTCTTCTGGATGTTAATATAATTTGACCCGCACCTGAGAAATGTATCCCGGAGGTTGACTAAAATGAAGAAAAACACACCTTGCTTCAGAAAATGGTGAAACCAAAATGAGAGACCTTGCTTGGGGGATGAATAGGTGACCAATCAAATTTAACAAAATTTTATCATTATTCACCCAAGCAAGTCGAGAAACAATTCTTATTTATGTAGCAAATAAGTAAAAGTAAGGATATATAATCTTTTTAAGCAAATGGTAATTACTTTTTACTACTGAAATATTCTAATATTAATTACAAAGCGGATTCGGTAAAAATGACAAGATATATTTATTGAAAAGTTAGATAATTTAGAATTTAGAAACATTTCTATATAGAAATGGTAGTTTGTCAAAAGTTAATTATTATTAAAATCAAAAGATATTATTAAGGATATTTAAATATCTTTTCAATATTTAAAACTGTAAAAATATTCGTAAAACTTTTACATACTATATTAAAGAAACTATATATTTCTTATCGCTAGTTTTTATATAAAATAAAAAAAACATAAGAAATATCCACAAAAATATGTACCTACTTACATATGATAATCATAAATATTGAGATTAGAATTTTCAAAGTTAAAATTATAAAAAGATTTTTATACAACAGGTAGAATCAGGAAACCGATAAAATATATTAAACTCTTACCTCCTAATTCAGGAGACGACACAACAATTGGTTATTATACTTTTACAAAAGTCATGAAGAAAATCGACATTTTTAGAAATAAAAGCCATTATATCGACTTTTGTATCGAACGGGAAGGGGGAAATGTCAACAAACAGGAGTCTTTGTCACTAGCATTAAACCAAAGAAGATAGACGCTTATAGAAGACCAGTTCAAATGGGCGATTTGGTTACGGTTTAAGAGGGTGGCTGCATAAACTCACAGCGTGGTGCCGTGGCCGTCGGCTTAAAACTATCTTGAAAATTTCATAATGAAATATGTAGTTAGGGGGAAGTGGGAAAGGAGTACGAACGGGTAACTTTGCATCTACGCCTAAACAAATTTCGATGCCATTGATTTGCAAACTGTCTTTTTTTTTGTTTTTTCACAATAAAATCTTTATTTTCAATATATTAAATTGTTAAATTTTTAATTTTAAAACTTAAAAATGTATGATATTTACAATATTCAAAGTATTTATTTTTTTAATTGTATAACTTTGAATTAAAAATTGGTTTGTTCCAACACAACGAAAAACCGTCACATAACTTTTTATTATACTGTTTTTCTGCCCAGAAATTAACGAAACAATTTTAAAAAATTTCAATTTAAAAAAAAAGTATTCAATGAAACTTTTTACTAAATTATGAAATTTTCCATTTCGCCAAAACTTCCATTTCATCCATAATTTTTCAATAACAACAAAAAGCATTCCTGATTTATTTTTGAAATAACAAAATAAACTTTAACAGTACATTTTAATGAATAGTACCTATATGTGAAAGTTTTTACGCTGTATGGGTACTATTTAATCTTGTTTTAAAATAACAACTAATAGTATCTAAAACATAATTTTCACAATGAATGAATATTGGTGAAATTATTACAATATAGTCTTAAACTGATTTATACTTAAGATTTGTACATATTTCAATTAAAAATTTGAATTATAATAATTTTTCTAAAAAGATTAATTTATTAAAAGTTAAAATAATATTATTTTCTTTAAACAATTTTATAAAACGCAAAAATTTAATCCTATTCTACGACCACGCGGCATCTACATATAAAAATATCTAAAGTTGCATTTATTGCCCCACTCTTTCATATTTTAGAAGCAAACCGCTCCTTAGTGGTACCACGTGCAACACGTGCGTTCCACTCGTCCCACTTTTCTTTATCTATGTCACATCTTTTGCTATGCTCAAAAATAACAGTGAAAAATTCTTCTATAAGCGTCTATATTCTTTGATTAAACTAAACAGAGAATAAAGATGGCACCTCTCGTTCCAAAGTAACAGAAATAGAGATGAAAATAAAATTCATTCTTTAGAAACTTGAGTAAAAGATAAAAATGATGATTATTAAGAAAATAGGAAAGGTAGATACTGAAATATATTGTCATACTTTTTCTTTCCCAACCAAAGAAAAATAAATAAAATATCCATCGGAATAAAATTTTAAGAAATCATAATAAACAAAAATGTATATATTAATTTAAGATAAGATTTAGTGTAGATAAGAATAGAAATTTGTTTGGCAAACGACCTGTTTACGTTGCAAACAAAATTATCAAAAAACCTTTGTTTAGAATTAGAAGACATTTTACCTGCAAGTTAATAATCTTTTCATTGTTTGTATAGTCGAGTATTAAATGACCATATTTTAATCTTTTGAAATATGTATAAATGATGTATTGAAAAAAACCAATTTTAAAGTAAGCTATTTAGTTTTCTCTGAAACCGAAATTAGGCTTTTCCAAAATCATGATAAACACAATTTAAGCTTTTTGATTGGACGGTCGTTTTTAAAATGGGAATTTGGTGAGTCGATCATGAGAGAGGAGAAGTTAGTCATATTTTGGTCATCGAAAGGAAACAGTCGTTTTTCTCAAGATAGGGTTCGTGAGTTTGGATACCGGCGTAACGAAAAGAAGTGAATAGTTTGAAGAAGGAGATAACAAGTAGATTAAAAGAGGTCCTTGTATCTACCGTGGGCATTTTATAAAGTATATGTGAAAGTATTCTTACGGCATCAAGTTGACAAAAGGAGGTCCTGGTGTCATAAATAAGTAGCGGAGTTTGGAGAAGTAAATCAGGTGTTTTTTGTGTAGTCTGCAGGAGGTTTGCAGAGACGTTCAGAAGAAGCCGAGGTGCCAAAGAGGGGAGATCACATCTTTGAGGAGACTGGACTTTTCTGGGTATGTTCCAACATACAACTCAAAAAGAAAATAAACTGTAAGTGTTTGTACAATTGAATTTTATATCTGTGAAGGATTGTTTCGACATCATGGTCATTAGCATTCAAATTTAAGAACTGAGGTTTTGTTAGGCTAATCAAAAGTTTAAAGTTTTGTGGTTTCTTTTTTTAAGTAAAGAAAATTTTAAGTAAAATTGGTTTTTCACGTAATATAAATGTATGTAGCTTTATAATCTTATCATAATAATTTGATTTATTTTCTTGTATGCTGATTGATAAGATAACGACAAAATTTAATAATTGTTTTATTCGTTCATATAAAATAAAGAAACGTAAATCTTTGTAATATAATATATTTGTATTATTATCCTTTCTTCTCTCCCGATAAAAGACAACTAGAAAATCTTTTGAATCCATCGAACACAGGTAATATAAGAATTATTTTACTTTTGATAATAGATAAGCTATAATTTTTTTATTGGCTCAATAAACTAAGTTTGAACTCAAAATAAACAATCATAACAAATGGCCCCCAACGTGTAAGGCGTAGAAAGTATTTCTAGTTAAAATTTAAACGGATAGAGAAAGAAAGCAGATTGATTGAAAATTTATTTGCCGATGGTTAAAGTTTATAATATTTGCTTTTATGACATTACATTTCAAATTTCTCTAGGTACAAATTTTTATATGATATAATTTATGATATTTGATTGATTTTTACAACTGACAAAAGTTTTAAAATTTTATTGCATTTATTTGAATTTATTGCATTTGGGATAAGAGGAAAAGTTTTCGTCTTTGCAACATTACTCGAATTTCATATTTGGCGGGGATATTATTGCACAAATTTCAAAGCTTCATATTTGGCGGGGATAAATATTCTAACGAACATGTCGACCACAAGGAGTCAAAGCAAAACGCAAGAAAGGAAAGAGGATAAGATAGAAGAGGAAACAATTATTGATGAAGGATCGGATAATGAAGGACATGCTACAATAATGGAGGAAAGAAAAGAAACAGGGATGTTAGAAAAATTATTTGCAATGATGCAAATACAGACACAAACAATGAATGAAACATCAAAGAAAATGGATAGAAATCAACAAGAAACATCACTAAAAATGGATGAAACAAAACAGACAATGGAAGAAAACCAACGGGAAACAAAACAAACAATGAGCAATATAGAGCAGCGTCTGGAAAACTATGAACAGAAAATTAAAGGATGTGTTGAGGGGATAAAGAAAGAACTGATACAACAAATAGAAGAGATTAATGAAATTAAAAATGATATGAAAGAACAAGAAATGAGAATTAAAGATAATTTGGAGGAATTAGAAAGCAAATTTGAAAATATAATGAAAGAAGACAAGAAAGAAATAGAAAAACAAATTGAGGATATCAGAAAACAACGAGAGACGGGAGACAGGAGAGAGGTACTCATCCAAAGTCCGGTTGACATAAAAACACAATTTGGCGGGGACGTAAAAAAATTACACCCGGTAATTTTCATCAAAAATTTAAAAAAGAAATTACGACATATCGGTAATTTCGAAACAGCAAAGGAAACGATAAGGAACCATCTTAAAGATGAGGCAAGTTTATGGTTTGATAGCAAAGAAGAAGAATTACAAAATTGGCAAACATTTGAACAAAAATTTCTGAATTATTTCTGGGGGAAAATACAACAGATAGAGTTAAACAAGGAATTACAAAATGGGAGATACCAGGATAGTATGGGTATATCAGAAAAAACATATGCCCTACAACTATACAACAATGCAAGACACTTACATCACAACTATTCGTCCGAACAGCTAGTGGAACTAATAGCCAGACATTTTGAAGATACCTTAGAAGATCACATAACTCTACAAAACTACAAAGATATTGACAGTTTATGTCAATTCTTACAAATACGAGAAGCAAAATTAAGAAAAAGAAAAATGAGGAGAACGCAAGAAAATTATAGACAACGAGAAAATCAAGACTATAGAGATAGAGGACAAAACTTTAGGAGAGAGTACACAAGAAGTGAATTTGTCCCGAGGAGGGAAAACGAAAGTAGAGACAACGGAAGAGTAAATTATGAACAAAGAAATCGGCAATGGAACGAAAACAGATATCGAGAGAACCCGAATAGAAACAACAATCGCACATATCAGGAAAACCGAAATAATAATAGAACGAATGAACCGGAAAATCGCGGAAACCGATACGGGTCCGAGAGACCAAGAGAAAATAGAAGAGCGGTCAACAACACACACATAGAGGAATGTGAGGATGAGAGACAAAGCGACAGAAGTAGAAGCGAACAAGAACAGCAAGCGTCTTTTCACGAAGGCGCTCACTAAAGACAAAGAAACAAACAGGAATTTTTTGTCACCCGAAGAAATTTATTAAATTCGCAGAAAATAAGGACAAAATAAGTGGAGCAAATCTGAAATTTGTAGATGGTTTTATCAACGAGACACCGATTAAAATTATGATTGATACTGGATCGGAAATTACACTGATCAACAGAAAACTAATAGAGGAAGTTAATTTAACGAATTTGATTTACAAAATTCCCAAGGTAAATTTAGTGGGCGCAAATAAACGGACTTTGGCAACGATAAATGAAGGAATACGAATAAAAGTACGATTGGATAAGAAATTTTATGCACTACAATGTGTTGTGATGCCAAACATGTTGCATGATATGATCGTAGGAGTGGATGAATTGGCAGAAAAACATGTGGTGATAGATTTTAAAAATAACACGATGAAAATCACAGAGGAAAAAGAAGAAGAACAGGACAGTAAGGAAATGGAAAAGGAAAATGAGAAACAAAAAAATGATTTAGACAAAGAACAAATGGTGGAAATGAATTTGGAAATGAAACAAGGACAGAGAAGAAAGAGGAGATTGGCAAAAGAAAGTGAAAAGTGGGTTTCCTCAAAAGAAGAGATGAGCCCAGAAGAAGAAAAAGAAGAAAGATTACCAAAAGAAGACGAAAAAGGTACAATTGAAACAGTGGTATTTGAAGAAGTATACGAAATGGAGGAGGCAGAATACAAAATAAATATGTGTAAAGAAATTGAGGAAAAAGAAAGAAAATTGATATGTGGAGAAGAAAAAGAAAAGGAATTGCGTGTAATATTGAGAAAGTATGAAGATTTAATAAATGAAGAAAACAGAGTAGCCAAAGAGTATAAACATTCATTTGAGGTTAAAGACTTAGGAAATTTTCGATCGAAAACTTATCCGATCCCATATAAATACCGACAGGAGGTGAAAGGAGAAATTAACAAAATGTTAGAAGATCAAATCATAGAGAGATGTGACTCGCCGTACATCAACCCAATCGTGATTGTAAAAAAAAGCAGTGGAGAATTGAGGCTCTGTTTGGATGCCCGGAATATAAATCAACACACGGTATCTCAATATGAATCACCCCTCAACATCGAAGCTATTTTTGGGAGAATTACGGGAACACACATGTTTTCTAAAATTGATTTGAAACATAGTTTTTGGTTAATACCGTTAGCAGAAAGATGTAGAAATTACACCGCTTTCTCAATCGATGGTATTGTATACCGATTTAAAGTAGTACCGTTTGGATTACAAAGTGCGTGTGCAGCATTGGTAAGAGCTCTCCATACAATATTAAATAAATATGAAGATTTCATAGTGCACTACATCGACGACTTACTCATTTATTCACCAGATACATCAAGTCATTTGGAACACATAAAGATTATTTTGGGAGAATTGGACAAGCCGGATTAAAACTGAATGTTGAAAAATGTCAATTTTTTCAAAAAGAAGTGATATATTTGGGATTTAAATTGGACACACAAACAGTTAGTTTAGCCGAGGACCGGGTAAAACTCATAGATGAATACCCAAGACCAACGAATTTAAAAACATTGAGAGGTTTTCTCGGAACGATCAACTATTTTAAAAAACTAATTCCTGATTTAAGCCAGAAGGAAATTCCTCTGATCAAATTATTGAAGAAGGGTGTTAAATGGAATTGGAAAGAAGAACAAGAGAAAGCTTTTCAAATTTTAAAAGAGGAATTCTCGAAAGGAACGAAAATATATCACCCCATGTACAATTTGCCTTTCATACTACGAACTGATGCATCCATACAAAAATTTGCGGGAGTTTTGTCACAAATACAAAACAATCAAGAAGTGCCGATTTGTTTTATTTCCCGGGTGACAAAAACACACGAAAGAAAATACAGTGTGACTGAACTAGAGTTTGCTAGCGTACTTTTCTGTGTAAATAAGTTAAGATTTTATCTGTTGGGAGCAAAATTCACAATCGAAACTGATCATGCAGCTTTGGTACATATAATGAAAAATCGTCTGGTTAACAATCGTATACATAGAGGCATTTTGTTACTACAGGAGTATGACTTTGAGTTTCGATATATAAAAGGAAAAGACAACATTATAGCCGACGCTCTCACAAGGGATGAAGACTCGGGGAAAAAGGAAGCAATTGCTTTTCATGTAGGATTGAACATTTTGACACAAGAGGAAGGGGTATTTTCGTTAAACGAAATTAGAACAAATCAAGAAGACCTGGAAGAAAGAGAAAAAAGAAGAGCGGAGAGGGAAAACGGTATATTTTTCAAACGAATTGATGAAAAGGAACTATACGTGATAACACAGACATTGGCAGAAAGAATCATACAGAAATTACACGAAGACAATGGACATATCGGTAGCAGAAAAGTCTGGCTGGTTTTTCGAGAAAATTATATTTGCCGACAAGATTACCGCATCGCAAAAGAAATTACACAAAAGTGCCAGATCTATCAAAAATATAAAATTAGAAATTTCAAAAATGAAAACGTTACAAAAAATATTATATCTCGGAACAAATTAGATATTGTAGCAATAGATATGTTAAGCGATCTAATTATGACGACGAAGAGGAATAAACATGTTTTAGTCATGGTAGATGTGTTTTCCAAATATGTAAAATTATACAGTTGCCGTACCACGAAAGGGGAAGAAATAATGAGAAAAATCGACAATTTTATAGCCACCGTAGGAACACCAAGAAGGATTCTTCTAGACAATGCAACATATTTTAGAAATGATCGTTTCAAGGGACAACTTCGAGAACGGGGAATAGAGACAAATTTTGTTAACATCAGACATCCACAGAGTAATCCTTCGGAACGTTTTATACAGGAAGTGACGAAGTTTCTACGGATTACAACAGAGGGTCAACATCGACGATGGGATAGGAAAGTCGCCGAAGTAGAAACGTATCTAAATACCATCCCGAGCACTGTAACGAAAGAGACCCCAGAATATATAATGAAGGGTATAATGCCACTAAGACCATGGGAAGATAGAGAACAAAAGGAATACACACAGATAATGGAAAATGTGCAGAGTAGATTGCGGAGAGCAAACGAAAAATATATCCAGAGGCAAGACCAAAATAGAAAAAGAAGACCAGTTACTTTCAAAAAAGGTGAGAAGGTTATGGTGAGAGCATTGCGCGTGTCCAACATACCTAGCAACGTGTGCGGAAAGTTAATGCCTGTTTTTGAGGGTCCGTACATAGTAAACAATGAGAATGGGATAAATAGTTATGAGTTGAAGCACATAGAATTAGACAAGATTAGGGGAATTTATAATATCAACGATGTTTACAAATATTATGAATAAAATGCTGGTATTGTTTTTGCATAGAGAAAAATCCCTGCATAATTCAGTAATTTTTATCATATGCAAAGGCGGGGATTTGTCATACTTTTTCTTTCCCAACCAAAGAAAAATAAATAAAATATTCATCGGAATAAAATTTTAAGAAATCATTATAAACAAAAATGTATATATTAATTTAAGATAAGATTTAGTGTAGATAAGAATAGAAATTTGTTTGGCAAACGACCTGTTTCCGTTGCAAACAAAATTATCAAAAAACCTTTGTTTAGAATTAGAAGACATTTTACCTGCAAGTAAATAATCTTTTCATTGTTTTTATAGTCGAGTATTAAATGACCATATTTTAATCTTTTGAAATATGTATAAATGATGTATTGAAAAAAACCAATTTTAAAGTAAGCTATTTAGTTTTCTCTGAAACCGAAATTAGGCTTTTCCAAAATCATGATAAACACAATTTAAGCTTTTTGATTGGACGGTCGTTTTTAAAATGGGAATTTGGTGAGTCGATCATGAGAGAGGAGAAGTTAGTCATATTTTGGTCATCGAAAGGAAACAGTCGTTTTTCTCAAGATAGGGTGTGGTTCGTGAGTTTGGATACCGGCGTAACGAAAAGAAGTGAATAGTTTGAAGAAGGAGATAACAAGTAGATTAAAAGAGGTCCTTGTATCTACCGTGGTCATTTTATAAAGTATATGTGAAAGTACTCTTACGGCATCAAGTTGACAAAAGGAGGTCCTGGTGTCATAAATAAGTAGCGGAGTTTGGAGAAGTAAATCAGGTGTTTTTTGTGTAGTCTGCAGGAGGTTTGCAGAGACGTTGAGAAGGAGCCGAGGTGCCAAAGAGGGGAGATCACATCTTTGAGGAGACTGGACTTTTCTGGGTATGTTCCAACATACAACTCAAAAAGAAAATAAACTGTAAGTGTTTGTACAATTGAATTTTATATCTGTGAAGGATCGTTTCGACATCATGGTCATTAGCATTCAAATTTAAGAGCTGAGGTTTTGTTAGGCTAATCAAAAGTTTAAAGTTTTGTGGTTTCTTTTTTTAAGTATAGAAAATTTTAAGTAAAATTGGTTTTTCACGTAATATAAATGTATGTAGCTTTATAATCTTATTATCATAATAATTTGATTTATTTTCTTGTATGCTGATTGATAAGATAACGACAAAATTTAATAATTGTTTTATTCGTTCATATAAAATAAAGAAACGTAAATCTTTGTAATATAATATATTTGTATTATTATCCTTTCTTCTCTCCCGATAAAAGACAACTAGAAAATCTTTTGAATCCATCGAACACAGGTAATATAAGAATTATTTTACTTTTGATAACAGATAAGCTATAATTTTTTTATTGGCTCAATAAACTAAGTTTGAACTCAAAATAAACAATCATAACAATATATATATAAAGAAGATAGATTTGGACGCCAACTGGTTTTTATACCAAATACCAGTAAAAATGAAAAGAGAATAATGAATCAATTAAGTAACGACATAATTCTGATACAATCTATATCTGAGAAAATATATAGAAAAATAAGAGATACAATGGAGGATATAGAAGAATATGAATTATGACAGAAGATATGGAAATTGGAGAATAGAATTAACGAAATATATTAACATAAGAAAGAAAGCAGGCAATGTAGCAGTTATAACGCTACACACTTCCACCACCCAGTAGAAAAATTTCTAAAGTACCTTGAGAAATTTTTCTCATCACTAAACTCATTATATGTTATGATCATCAAAATAATAATAAAGGTAATCTTTACCAAGTAATAAAGTTATCTAGATACCTAGATATAGGTATAATAACTTGTAAGTTTAGGTACTATTATTTAAACAAAATAAAGTGAAAATGGTTAACTTGTGATAAGATATAAAAATTAATATACTTATATTAACCTAAGTCAAAAAAAATAAATGACTATCACCCAACGAATTATAGTATCCGTTAAACTAAAATTTTAACTACATAATTATAAACTATGTATTACAGTATTGTAATACTATATACACTAAATGACTTTAGAGTGAGCACTCTGGGTATTATTTCATCCCCAACGAATTATAGTATTCGTCACACTAAAATTGTAAGGTAAATAATCCTATGCTATACCTTATAGCAATTCCTTACAAGGCTTTAGAGTTAATACTCAGGGAAATATTTTATCCCAACGAATCATAGTATTCGTCACACTAAAATTATGAGGCAAATATTGATGTGCTATACATTGTAGCAGCATGTAACAGGGCTTTAGAGTTAATACTCAGGGAAATATTTTATCCCAACGAATTATAGTATTCGTCACACTAAAATTGGTCGTAGACCAAGAGGGAGAAAAGCTACGTTAAGGGTTATCCGCAATCTTTGGTGCTGTACATCGATTATACACTGGGCCGATTGAAATCATGTTGGTATGAACGCAGTAGCTCATAATCCATGGTTAAACCTCGAAAGCGCTCCTCAGAGACGACAGTCCTGTGTACTATGAACCCCCCGACGCCATACCCTAAAGACAACCTTACCATTAAAGGAAGATCCAGTGGTATAAATGTACATCTCCACCACAGTTCGGTCCCATATATATGTAATTACATAAATATCATACAAAAACAACTAATATGGGGACGATGTATCTATCACTCATGGAGATAAACATCGTTAGAAAGACATTCTTTCAAGAATGTTAGTTCTTAAGGGAAGCTAATTTTAAACCAAGGTAATTATGATATTAGCAATATCACTAGATATGCATATAATCATTAAGTTATAAAAGATAAGATATCATAATCATAATGCAGTAGGTATATAAATCCAAATATTAGTTATCATAATACTAATCTAGATTTTAGTTGCATATATTGCATGAGATAGTATGAGTAGAACATTATAAGCAGTTAAGAAAGATAAGGTAAACATCAAAATATAAAAGAAATAAGTAAAAATTTAGTAAGACCAATCTAGACATCTATTAAGTATAAAATTTACACAAGATGAAAAGAAAACTGCACAAAATTATACTCAGTTGAACTGAAGAAGAAAAATTAGTCATAAATATATTTTGATTTAAATCCAAACGTTATGCACCTGTTAGAATAATAAAGTAATCTATACAGAAAAATTGTACAGAGCAAAGTTATACAAGAGGGTATAAAAAACAAAACCTTTCCATTGTCATTTCAAAGAGACACAACCCTACACCAGATTTCTAAATAGTAGTATGCATAAGGTTAAATCTACCTTGTAAATGCAATAAAAAAATTTCATTAAAATATAACACTCAAGAAAAAGAAAATTCATTGTAGTTATGCATTGATGAGGGCAATCATTGTGAACTAAATCAGAGAAACTTATTATGACTAAACTTCAATAGACAGTATGGTCTGGAAACAATTACATTGTTTATTAAAGATAAGAAGATAATGAGAATGAATTCTCGGCATATTGCATATGCATATTTATGGACTAAGGCAAGTCAATAAAACAGCAAATTGACATTACGCTAGTATAAAATAAAGTAATTCTTGTACCAAATAGTATCAAAAATTAAAGGTAGGTAAGTATCAAGATAATTAAGTAACACAAGTAATTTTGATTGTCAGATAAAGATAAGTATATTCTTCACAATACCTAGTAAGTCAAAGTTCTACACAAAAGACATTAAAGATACTGCATAAAATTTGGCTTACTTATGATAAAGGAAAATACAAAGCAAAGATAAGATAAGTTGTGGTAATATCATATAAAATTGCTATAACACTAAACACTATCCAGGGATCTACACAAAAGAAATAGAACTAGAACTGCATAAATATAGACGTATGTACTTAAAATGTTAAAGACAATTCAAATGCAATCAAAAACTTCAAAGCTTCATAATCTTACACCAGAGGTTTCTATAAAAGAAGTTATATGCATAAGATTACTTTCACTCCAAAAGATAAAGAATTATGCCTAACGCAACACCCCTAATGGGTAAATGGAAAATATTAACGCCCTTGTTAATAGTTTTCCTGCAGTGACCTCAAGTCCCGCGAAGATAAATCATCCTAGGCAATTTTTATGTGCTTGTCCGAACAAATCTCATATTTGAACCCACTCAACGGAAAAACAAGACACTTGCACTAGGTATGAAAATTAGACATAAGTTATTACCGCAATAGTTTTAATAACACCATAAAGGTAATACAAGTAGCTAACTTGTAAAGGTAAGAGATAATGTGTTATTAAACGAAGATAAAGATAAGTAAATAACAATCAAACTTGTGAAAGGTAGTAGATAAATTTTCTAGCAAAGGTTCTCATAACTAAATATTTTATTGAAAAGTCCATAAATAACGAAGATATTTGTTAACGCAGGTAATAAAAATATGTATAAGCTTAACAAAAGAGATAAGAAGATAATTTAAAATATATGCAATACAAGATATATGTAAGTTTAAATTACACTTAAAGGTAAGATATAATAGTATAACTGCAAGTTTTACTCAAAAGATATATTTTTAATATGCATTACTGATTTTCATCGTCACTAGAATCAGTGACATCTAATTTGATATCCCTGACATGAAAATTTCCAAGATCATTTCCATCTAGATCCTTTAAATTGTAGACTAATTTAGACAAAACTTTATTGACAATACAGGGGACAAATCTGTGGTGTTAAGGAAAAAGGGGACGAGTCTAAAACAACAACTTTTCAGTAAAGCATAAAATCTATTATCCCATCGGGCCGTATGGCAAAAAGTGAATTTAAAAAAAAAATAATACAAGCTTAAGTATATTTTTTAAATGATTATATTTATATAGAAATAGAGACTGTTTATATATGTAAAATATAATAATTTTTTTTTAATTTTGAAAAATATTTGACATATCCCCTTTTACCTTATCAAAAAATTGGTGGATATCGTTATATTAAACTTAACTCACCATTTTTATATGCTTATTTTGAGCAAATAATTATTACAATATAGGCAATCTAGGTACAAAAAAATAAGTAATCCATAAATTTAATATTTGAAAACTTTATTTCTTGAAAAACTAAACATTTTGCACAAAATAATTTGAAAGTTAAAATCAAATATCAGAAGATTTGTATTAAAATTATTTATAATTTAAGTATCTTCGTACTCCTTTAAGTCATGATCCTCATTCTTTGCATTGGCATTGGAAGGCAAAGTTTTAAAAAAGTCATGGCTGTCATCTGTTTCAATGAGATGAAGTGTGCTAATGAGATCTCGTTTTTTTTTTGGCTGATAGCAAGTCTAGTTCTATAGCATTTTTTTTTTGGTAGTAAAAGATCATCAGACTTTCCCCTGCCAGAGAATGAAATTGATTGGAACGTTTCTCCCTCATCTAATTTTGTTTTATACTTCAGTACACCTGAATCATGTTGTCCGCTAAAACGAAACCATTTGACATCGTGCCAATTAAATTTAGCACCAGCTATATTTACTTTTCGTAATTGGAATGGACCTTTATACAAATTTGCAAAATCCAGAAACATATCGTTCTTCATAACAAAAACAGTGATAGTTGAACTTGTGGATCTGACAAGATTATACCAATCGCTGGGCAAGTGAATGGACATGTTTGTTCTCTTCTTTTTCCATTCAATTTGGGCATGAATTGAATCGCATTCCATGTGTGTGTGTGTGTCCCGAAATTAGAAATTTTTTATTAATTTGTAAGTCACGTCGAATTTTGGTGATACAAAGAAACATTGTAGCTAAGTCACCTCTGGGACATGGGATGGCAATGACACTAAAAGATGATAAAGGCAGGAAGCTATTTAATTTGCTCCATTATTTGCTCATTAAATCACCACACAGATGTTATATACGAAAAATTTTTATTTTTCTATCTAACCCCATTCATTCTCTTTTCCCAATCGAAAAACCTAAAAGAAAATGAATCCCATTGACGTAGCAACCCCCCGTCCCTCCTCCGCCTCGTGTATACAGAGGAAAACCGGAGAACCAGAAGGACCCCACTGCGCGCAATGCATTCCGCACTCGAGGCCCAAAACCTCCTAAGGAGGATAAAGCTAAGACTGTGCCCCCCAAGCCTGCGTTAAACAAGCCTACACAAGCTGAGGCCAACGCGGCTTCCAAACATACCACTTCTAGCGGTAACCCCGCAGAAGGTGCCGTCTTCCGCGAGTCAATCGCAGTAAGGGAGACGCGGCTAAGGCAAACTTTCACGCCTTCAGCCCCCGCATTAATAGAGATTTCCCGCATCACATTTTCAGAATTATTACCCGATGATGCACAAATTGGGAAAGCTCTCCTCCCAGAGTTCCTAGACTATTACTCGACCGCCATGTTATGGTTGCGGTTCGTGTACCTCAAACAAAAGAACTCTCAACCTTTGACTGTTGAAGAGCAAGAGATCTTGACACTCACACAGACGACTGTATTTAGTATTCCAGAACCAGTCCTTCTCCAACTTCGCCAGCTAGGTAATATTATTACTCGCACTGGCCAACATTTATATCCAGAGTTTCCGGATTTGCCAACAGCATTGGTAAATAACCAACCGGGATATTATGGAACAATTGCGCTTCCCGGAGCAAATATAGACAACACTCTACATAATCTATATGAAGAAGTGCCCTGCCTCGGCGTTTTAGCCGAAGCAGTCAGGATCGCTATTTCTGACCAAGCTCCAGGTCCTTACGATTCTGCCCTCAATATTAACGCGGACAACCGCGTTAATGCCAACCTGCTCGGATACAAACCGCTTGGTATCCGACGCCCAGAGGCGAAGAACCTTGCCTGTGCCGCAAGTATAACTCCCGCTGCTTTCCCCAGCTACCCAGCTGCTACAGCATTTAATGTTGAGTTCCTCTACGCCATATCTAACGTTTTAAGCACCACTAAAACTTTTAAGATTACTGATGTAGTATTCGCTACACTTTTCGAGACTGGTGCTCAGTCTCAAGTAATTATTTCACGTCCTGTTACACAGGCCCACAGATCCAACCTTCTACTTCGTGCCACATATAGCATATAGCTTTTTTACTGTAGCAGTCATACACTGTTAGATTAAATGTCCACAGCATCCGCTTATAAAACACAATATTGGTCTTTAGATACGGAGTAGGAAGGCATTGCTGAAGATCAAAGCAATATACTCTTTTCGACTCGCTGCATTTTCCTTTATCATCATTTTTCGTAGCATAAGCTGCATCGGCTTCTTGATAAATGAGCATCATTCATTTTGAAGTCTTTCTACTTCTTCTACAGAAGCAAGTTTTATTTTCATTTTGTATGAATCGCATGTATTACATGTATCCAAAGAAGGCTTCTTAAATGATAAACCCATTGTACGGAATAAATTTCCAAAAAAAGAGTATGATACAGGATTTTTAATCTTTTGCTTATACATTTCATAGATAACTAATATTGACAGACCTGATGGTAAATACTTTTTCGTGGTATGTCTTCTGTTATAATGTGACTCGTATAATGGGTAAGAATTTATATGATCTTTAATAAGCTGAACTGTATGGTCTTCAATTCTATTGGGCGGAACATTACTTCCTCTTTTATCTTGACCCAAGATACCTGATACACATTTTAATTGCTTTTTAATGATAACTTCAATACATTTATTGGATACTCTTTAATACTCTACTTTAATAAAACAACCTGTGCACACTTCAACTAACTGGCCGTCGATTTTAAAGTGGTACTTATGATTCATACTCCTTTTTTTTATCTCCAGTTTTTATGCGAATTTGTTGATATTTTTGTTTTAACGTCTAAGATAAGGAAAAATAAATAAGCACTGCGTTTGTTATAATCTTCAATCGCCTATACTTCATCAAAAAGTGTTTGTTGATTTTCCAAAGAAATCCGATCTAAACATTTTTTTATGACAGCTACCTGTTAATGCAATTACTTTTCTTGCAGTTATAGTTTTACCTGTCTTTGTTGTATATTCTAAACCCTTATTTCGTTTGTGTTGTATAGTTTTTCAAAGGTTACAACCCCTTCGCTTCCTTTTATTAATGTTTGTTTCCGAATGCTTAATATTTTCTGGCAGCAAATCCCGTGATTCATCAATAATAGTATGTGTCGCTTCTAATGCACCTTCGGAAGCTGAGGATTTTGAGATCAATTTATTTGTCAAATATTCACACACTGTTTACACTTACTGAATAAGAACTCTAAACGCTACCGCGCATATGGAAATCACGCGACTTAACTCCTTTTACCATGTTATCGATTTCACTAGTCTTCAAACGAATAGTGAGATAAGTCAACTCATCTCGTTTTGTATTATCATAATTTAAAATGTTTTGACATATCTCATTTCGTTTCAATCTATTATTATAATGCTAAACTAGTTATTGACTCAACTCCTTTTTACCTTATTTAGATATTCAGGCACTGAATCTATTTTTGCAAATAACTCATTTTTAAATTTTTTTGACTCATCCCCTTTTTCCTTAACACCACAGATATACACTTTTAATTTTCACGAAATTTTCAGCAAATACAGACATCCAAGTGGAAATTTTTATCACGAACCGTTAGATGTAGGAAAATTCTGAGTATGGCAGAAGAACGAGCGGCCAATTTTATGTAGAAAATGTGTTTTCGCTTGACTCTCGGACCAAAATTGACGCCAATATAGCCGATTAACGAAAGTTGATAAAAATCCAATGGTCTACAGTTTTTTCGATTTTCCGGCAAAACAGTTCATAATTTCTAGCCACATGTTAATATATTTTTAAACAGCAAGTCACCCTTAATCAAAATAATTCAAATTTCAAACAAAATATTCACTTTTAATTTTCACGAACTTTTCAGCAAATACAGACACCCAAGTGGAAATTTTTCTCACGAACCGTTCGATGTAGGAAAATTCTGAGTATGGCAGAAGAACGAGCGGCCAATTTTATGTAGGAAATGTGTTTTCGCTTGACTCTCGAAGCAAAATTGACGCCAATATAGCCGATTAACTAAATTTGATAAAAATCCAAGGGTACCCCCTTGGAAAAAATTTTCCAAATTTTCCAAAAAAAAAAATTTTGTTTAATGTTTTGGTACATGCACTTGGTCCAGCTTATTCCTAACATGTGGTTTTTTCTGATCCCTTACCCCCAGTTTGCCGGAAAAGAGGAAAATCGGATTAAAAAATCTACAGGTTTTTCGATTTTTCGGCAAAACGGTGCATAATTTTTAGCCACATGTATGGATTTTTTTAATCAGCAAGTCACCCTTAATCGAAATAATTCAAATTTCAAACAAAATATACACTTTTAATTTTTTCGAAATTTTCAGCGAATACATACATCCAAGTGGAAATTTTTCTCACGAACCGTTAGATGTAGGAAAATTTTGAGTATGGCAGAAGAACAAGCGGCCAATTTTAAGTAGGAAATGTGTTTTCGCTTGACTCTCGGACCAAAATTGACGCCAATATAGCCGATTAACGAAATTTGATAAAAATCCAATGGTCTACAGTTTTTTCGATTTTCCGGCAAAACGGTTCATAATTTCTAGCCACATGTTAATATATTTTTAAACAGCAAGTCACCCTTAATCAAAATAATTCAAATTTCAAACAAAATATTCACTTTTAATTTTCACGAAATTTTCAGCAAATACAGACATCCAAGTGGAAATTTTTCTCACGAACCGTTAGATGTAGGAAAATTCTGAGTATGGCAGAACCGAGCGGCCAATTTTATGTAGGAAATGTGTTTTCGCTTGACTCTCGGACCAAAATTGACGCCAATATAGCCGATTATCGAAATTAGATAAAAATCCAATGGTCTACAGTTTTTTCGATTTTCCGGCAAAACGGTTCATAATTTCTAGCCACATGTTAATATATTTTTAAACAGCAAGTCACCCTTAATCAAAATAATTCAAATTTTAAACAAAATATTCACTTTTAATTTTCACGAAATTTTCAGCAAATACAGACATCCAAGTGGAAATTTTTATCACGAACCGTTAGATGTAGGAAAATTCTGAGTATGGCAGAAGAACGAGCGGCCAATTTTATGTAGGAAATGTGTTTTTGCTTGACTCTCGAACCAAAATTGACGCCAATATAGCCGATTAACGAAATTTGATAAAAATCCAATGGTCTACAGTTTTTTCGATTTTCCGGCAAAACGGTTTATAATTTCTAGCCACATGTTAATATATTTTTAAACAGCAAGTCACCCTTAATCAAAATAATTCAAATTTCAAACAAAATATTCACTTTTTATTTTCACGAAATTTTCAGCAAATACAGACATCCAAGTGGAAATTTTTCTCACGAACCGTTAGATGTAGGAAAATTCTGAGTATGGCAGAAGAACGAGCGGCCAATTTTATGTAGGAAATGTGTTTTCGCTTGACTCTCGGACCAAAATTGACGCCAATATAGCCGATTAACGAAAGTTGATAAAAATCCAATGGTCTACAGTTTTTTCGATTTTCTGGCAAAACGGTTCATAATTTCTAGCCACATGTTATATATATTTTTAAACAGCAAGTCACCCTTAATCAAAATAATTCAAATTTCAAACAAAATATTCACTTTTAATTTTCACGAAATTTTCAGCAAATACAGACATCCAAGTGGAAATTTTTCTCACGAACCGTTAGATGTAGGAAAATTCTGAGTATGGCAGAAGAACGAGCGGCCAATTTTATGTAGGAAATGTGTTTTCGCTTGACTCTCGAAGCAATATTGACGCCAATATAGCCGATTAACTAAATTTGATAAAAATCCAAGGGTACCCCCTTGGAAAAAATTTTCCAAATTTTCCAAAAAAAAAAATTTTGTTTAATGTTTTGGTACATGCACTCGGTCCAGCTTATTCCAAACATGTGGTTTTTTCTGATCCCTTACTCCCAGTTTGCCGGAAAAGAGGAAAAATCGGATTAAAAAATCTACAGTTTTTCGATTTTTCGGCAAAACGGTGCATAATTTTTAGCAACATGTATGGATTTTTTTAATCAGCAAGTCACCCTTAATCGAAATAATTCAAATTTCAAACAAAATATACACTTTTAATTTTTTCGAAATTTTCAGCGAATACATACATCCAAGTGGAAATTTTTCTCACGAACCGTTAGATGTAGGAAAATTCTGAGTATGGCAGAAGAACGAGCGGCCAATTTTATGTAGGAAATGTGTTTTCGCTTGACTCTCGGACCAAAATTGACGCCAATATAGCCGATTAACGAAAGTTGATAAAAATCCAATGGTCTACAGTTTTTTCGATTTTCCGGCAAAACGGTTCATAATTTCTAGCCACATGTTAATATATTTTTAAACAGCAAGTCACCCTTAATCAAAATAATTCAAATTTCAAACAAAATATTCACTTTTAATTTTCACGAAATTTTCAGCAAATACAGACATCCAAGTGGAAATTTTTCTCACGAACCGTTAGATGTAGGAAAATTATGAGTATGGCAGAAGAACGAGCGGCCAATTTTATGTAGGAAATGTGTTTTCGCTTGACCCTCGGACCAAAATTGACGCCAATATAGCCGATTAACGAAAGTTGATAAAAATCCAATGGTCTACAGTTTTTTCGATTTTCCGGCAAAACGGTTAATAATTTCTAGCCACATGTTAATATATTTTTAAACAGCAAGTCACCCTTAATCAAAATAATTCAAATTTCAAACAAAATATTCACTTTTAATTTTCACGAAATTTTCAGCAAATACAGACATCCAAGTGGAAATTTTTCTCCCGAACCGTTAGATGTAGGAAAATTCTGAGTATGACAGAAGAACGAGCGGCCAATTTTATGTAGGAAATGTGTTTTCGCTTGACTCTCGGACCAAAATTGACGCCAATATAGCCGATTAACGAAATTTGATAAAAATCCAATGGTCTACAGTTTTTTCGATTTTCCGGCAAAACGGTTCATAATTTCTAGCCACATGTTAATATATTTTTAAACAGCAAGTCACCCTTAATCAAAATAATTCAAATTTCAAACAAAATTTTCACTTTTAATTTTCACGAAATTTTCAGCAAATACAGACATCCAAGTGGAAATTTTTCTCACGAACCGTTAGATGTAGGAAAATTCTGAGTATGGCAGAAGAACGAGCGCACAATTCTATGTAGGAAATGTGTTTTCGCTTGACTCTCGGACCAAAATTGACGCCAATATAGCCGATTAACTAAATTTGATAAAAATCCAAGGGTACCCCCTTGGAAAATTTTTTCCAAATTTTCCAAAAAAAAAAATTTTGTTTAATGTTTTGGTACATGCACTTGGTCCAGCTTATTCCAAACATGTGGTTTTTTCTGATCCCTTACCCCCAGTTTGCCGGAAAAGAGGAAAAATCGGATTAAAAAATCTACAGTTTTTCGATTTTTCGGCAAAACGGTGCATAATTTTTAGCCACATGTATGGATTTTTTTAATCAGCAAGTCACCCTTAATCGAAATAATTCAAATTTCAAACAAAATATACACTTTTAATTTTTTCGAAATTTTCAGCGAATACATACATCCAAGTGGAAATTTTTCTCACGAAGCGTTAGATGTAGGAAAATTTAAAGTATGGCAGAAGAACGAGCGGCCAATTTTATGTAGGAAATGTGTTTTTCTTGACTCTTGGACCAAAATTGACGCCAATATAGCCGATTAACCAAATTTGATAAAAATCCAATGGTCTACAGTTTTTTCGATTTTCCGGCAAAACAGTTCATAATTTCTAGCCACATGTTAATATATTTTTAAACAGCAAGTCACCCTTAATCGAAATAATTCAAATTTCAAACAAAATATACACTTTTAATTTTTTCGAAATTTTCAGCGAATACATACATCCAAGTGGAAATTTTTCTCACGAACCGTTAGATGTAGGAAAATTTAAAGTATGGCAGAAGAACGAGCGGCCAATTTTATGTAGGAAATGTGTTTTCGCTTGACTCTCGGACCAAAATTGACGCCAATATAGCCGATTAACGAAATTTGATAAAAATCCAATGGTCTACAGTTTTTTCGATTTTCCGGCAAAACAGTTCATAATTTCTAGCCACATGTTAATATATTTTTAAACAGCAAGTCACCCTTAAACAAAATATTTCAAATTTTAAACAAAATATTCACTTTTAATTTTCACGAAATTTTCAGCAAATACAGACATCCAAGTGGAAATTTTTATCACGAACCGTTAGATGTAGGAAAATTCTGAGTATGGCAGAAGAACGAGCGGCCAATTTTATGTAGGAAATGTGTTTTCGCTTGACTCTCGAAGCAAATTGACGCCAATATAGCCGATTAACTAAATTTGATAAAAATCCAAGGATACCCCCTTGGAAAAAATTTTCCAAATTTTCCAAAAAAAAAAATTTTGTTTAATGTTTTGGTACATGCACTTGGTCCAGCTTATTCCTAACATGTGGTTTTTTCTGATCCCTTACCCCCAGTTTGCCGGAAAAGAGGAAAATCGGATTAAAAAATCTACAGGTTTTTCGATTTTTCGGCAAAACGGTGCATAATTTTTAGCCACATGTATGGATTTTTTTAATCAGCAAGTCACTCTTAGTCGAAATAATTCAAATTTCAAACAAAATATACACTTTTAATTTTTTCGAAATTTTCAGCGAATACATACATCCAAGTGGAAATTTTTCTCACGAACCGTTAGATGTAGGAAAATTTTGAGTATGGCAGAAGAACAAGCGGCCAATTTTAAGTAGGAAATGTGTTTTCGCTTGACTCTCGGACCAAAATTGACGCCAATATAGCCGATTAACGAAATTTGATAAAAATCCAATGGTCTACAGTTTTTTCGATTTTCCGCCAAAACGGTTCATAATTTCTAGCCACAGCTTAATATATTTTTAAACAGCAAGTCACCCTTAATCAAAATAATTCAAATTTCAAACAAAATATTCACTTTTAATTTTCACGAAATTTTCAGCAAATACAGACATCCAAGTGGAAATTTTTCTCACGAACCGTTAGATGTAGGAAAATTCTGAGTATGGCAGAATAACGAGCGGCCAATTTTATGTAGGAAATGTGTTTTCGCTTGACTCTCGGACCAAAATTGACGCCAATATAGCCGATTATCGAAATTTGATAAAAATCCAATGGTCTACAGTTTTTTCGATTTTCCGGCAAAACGGTTCATAATTTCTAGCCACAGCTTAATATATTTTTAAACAGCAAGTCACCCTTAATCAAAATAATTCAAATTTCAAACAAAATATTCACTTTTAATTTTCACGAAATTTTCAGCAAATACAGACATCCAAGTGGAAATTTTTCTCACGAACCGTTAGATGTAGGAAAATTCTGAGTATGGCAGAATAACGAGCGGCCAATTTTATGTAGGAAATGTGTTTTCGCTTGACTCTCGGACCAAAATTGACGCCAATATAGCCGAGTATCGAAATTTGATAAAAATCCAATGGTCTACAGTTTTTTCGATTTTCCGGCAAAACGGTTCATAATTTCTAGCCACATGTTAATATATTTTTAAACAGCAAGTCACCCTTAATCAAAATAATTCAAATTTTAAACAAAATATTTACTTTTAATTTTCACGAAATTCTCAGGAAAATACAGACATCCAAGTGGAAATTTTTATCACGAACCGTTAGATGTAGGAAAATTCTGAGTATGACAGAAGAACGAGCGGCCAATTTTATGTAGGAAATGTGTTTTTGCTTGACTCTCGAACCAAAATTGACGCCAATATAGCCGATTAACGAAATTTGATAAAAATCCAATGGTCTACAGTTTTTTCGACTTTCCGGCAAAACGGTTTATAATTTCTAGCCACATGTTAATATATTTTTAAACAGCAAGTCACCCTTAATCAAAATAATTCAAATTTCAAACAAAATATTCACTTTTTATTTTCACGAAATTTTCAGCAAATACAGACATCCAAGTGGAAATTTTTCTCACGAACCGTTAGATGTAGGAAAATTCTGAGTATGGCAGAAGAACGAGCGGCCAATTCTATGTAGGAAATGTGTTTTCGCTTGACTCTCGGACCAAAATTGACGCCAATATAGCCGATTAACGAAAGTTGATAAAAATCCAATGGTCTACAGTTTTTTCGATTTTCTGGCAAAACGGTTCATAATTTCTAGCCACATGTTATATATATTTTTAAACAGCAAGTCACCCTTAATCAAAATAATTCAAATTTCAAACAAAATATTCACTTTTAATTTTCACGAAATTTTCAGCAAATACAGACATCCAAGTGGAAATTTTTCTCACGAACCGTTAGATGTAGGAAAATTCTGAGTATGGCAGAAGAACGAGCGGCCAATTTTATGTAGGAAATGTGTTTTCGCTTGACTCTCGAAGCAAAATTGACGCCAATATAGCCGATTAACTAAATTTGATAAAAATCCAAGGGTACCCCCTTGGAAAAAATTTTCCAAATTTTCCAAAAAAAAAAATTTTGTTTAATGTTTTGGTACATGCACTTGGTCCAGCTTATTCCTAACATGTGGTTTTTTCTGATCCCTTACCCCCAGTTTGCCGGAAAAGAGGAAAATCGGATTAAAAAATCTACAGGTTTTTCGATTTTTCGGCAAAACGGTGCATAATTTTTAGCCACATGTATGGATTTTTTTAATCAGCAAGTCACCCTTAATCGAAATAATTCAAATTTCAAACAAAATATACACTTTTAATTTTTCGAAATTTTCAGCGAATACATACATCCAAGTGGAAATTTTTCTCACGAACCGTTAGATGTAGGAAAATTTTGAGTATGGCAGAAGAACAAGCGGCCAATTTTAAGTAGGAAATGTGTTTTCGCTTGACTCTCGGACCAAAATTGACGCCAATATAGCCGATTAACGGAATTTGATAAAAATCCAATGGTCTACAGTTTTTTCGATTTTCCGGCAAAACGGTTCATAATTTCTAGCCACAGCTTAATATATTTTTAAACAGCAAGTCACCCTTAATCAAAATAATTCAAATTTCAAACAAAATATTCACTTTTAATTTTCACGAAATTTTCAGCAAATACAGACATCCAAGTGGAAATTTTTCTCACGAACCGTTAGATGTAGAAAAATTCTGAGTATGGCAGAATAACGAGCGGCCAATTTTATGTAGGAAATGTGTTTTCGCTTGACTCTCGGACCAAAATTGACGCCAATATAGCCGATTAACGAAAGTTGATAAAAATCCAATGGTCTACAGTTTTTTCGATTTTCCGGCAAAACGGTTCATAATTTCTAGCCACATGTTAATATATTTTTAAACAGCAAGTCACCCTTAATCAAAATAATTCAAATTTCAAACAAAATATTCACTTTTAATTTTCACGAAATTTTCAGCAAATACAGACATCCAAGTGGAAATTTTTCTCACGAACCGTTAGATGTAGGAAAATTCTGAGTATGGCAGAAGAACGAGCGGCCAATTTTATGTAGGAAATGTGTTTTCGCTTGAACCTCAGACCAAAATTGACGCCAATATAGCCGATTAACGAAAGTTGATAAAAATCCAATGGTCTACAGTTTTTTCGATTTTCCGGCAAAACGGTTAATAATTTCTAGCCACATGTTAATATATTTTTAAACAGCAAGTCACCCTTAATCAAAATAATTCAAATTTCAAACAAAATATTCACTTTTAATTTTCACGAAATTTTCAGCAAATACAGACATCCAAGTGGAAATTTTTCTCACGAACCGTTAGATGTAGGAAAATTCTGAGTATGGCAGAAGAACGAGCGGCCAATTTTATGTAGGAAATGTGTTTTCGCTTGACTCTCTAAGCAAAATTGACGCCAATATAGCCGATTAACTAAATTTGATAAAAATCCAAGGGTACCCCCTTGGAAAAATTTTTCCAAATTTTCCAAAAAAAAAAATTTTGTTTAATGTTTTGGTACATGCACTTGGTCCAGCTTATTCCAAACATGTGGTTTTTTCTGATCCCTTACCCCCAGTTTGCCGGAAAAGAGGAAAAATCGGATTAAAAAATCTAGTTTTTCGATTTTTCGGCAAAACGGTGCATAATTTTTAGCCACATGTATGGATTTTTTTAATCAGCAAGTCACCCTTAATCGAAATAATTCAAATTTCAAACAAAATATACACTTTTAATTTTTCGAAATTTTCAGCGAATACATACATCCAAGTGGAAATTTTTCTCACGAACCGTTAAATGTAGGAAAATTCTGAGTATGGCAGAAGAACGAGCGGCCAATTTTATGTAGGAAATGTGTTTTCGCTTGACTCTCGGACCAAAATTGACGCCAATATAGCCGATTAACGAAATTTGATAAAATCCAATGGTCTACAGTTTTTTCGATTTTCCGGCAAAACAGTTCATAATTTCTAGCCACATGTTAATATATTTTTAAACAGCAAGTCACTCTTAAACAAAATATTTCAAATTTTAAACAAAATATTCACTTTTAATTTTCACGAAATTTTCAGCAAATACAGACATCCAAGTGGAAATTTTTATCACGAACCGTTAGATGTAGGAAAATTCTGAGTATGGCAGAAGAACGAGCGGCCAATTTTATGTAGGAAATGTGTTTTCGCTTGACTCTCGAAGCAAAAATGACGCCAATATAGCCGATTAACTAAATTTGATAAAAATCCAAGGGTACCCCCTTGGAAAAAATTTTCCAAATTTTCCAAAAAAAAAAATTTTGTTTAATGTTTTGGTACATGCACTTGGTCCAGCTTATTCCTAACATGTGGTTTTTTCTGATCCCTTACCCCCAGTTTGCCGGAAAAGAGGAAAATCGGATTAAAAAATCTACAGGTTTTTCGATTTTTCGGCAAAACGGTGCATAATTTTTAGCCACATGTATGGATTTTTTTAATCAGCAAGTCACCCTTAATCGAAATAATTCAAATTTCAAACAAAATATACACTTTTAATTTTTTCGAAATTTTCAGCGAATACATACATCCAAGTGGAAATTTTTCTCACGAACCGTTAGATGTAGGAAAATTTTGAGTATGGCAGGAGAACAAGCGGCCAATTTTAAGTAGGAAATGTGTTTTCGCTTGACTCTCGGACCAAAATTGACGCCAATATAGCCGATTAACGAAATTTGATAAAAATCCAATGGTCTACAGTTTTTTCGATTTTCCGGCAAAACGGTTCATAATTTCTAGCCACAGCTTAATATATTTTTAAACAGCAAGTCACCCTTAATCAAAATAATTCAAATTTCAAACAAAATATTCACTTTTAATTTTCACGAAATTTTCAGCAAATACAGACATCCAAGTGGAAATTTTTCTCACGAACCGTTAGATGTAGGAAAATTCTGAGTATGTCAGAATAACGAGCGGCCAATTTTATGTAGGAAATGTGTTTTCGCTTGACTCTCGGACCAAAATTGACGCCAATATAGCCGATTATCGAAATTTGATAAAAATCCAATGGTCTACAGTTTTTTCGATTTTCCGGCAAAACGGTTCATAATTTCTAGCCA